>NC_138552.1:77811091-77906091 GCF_964273705.1 Natrix helvetica
AGTCAACTCTGAGAACTATGAGAAGTATTTTGCTTACTGAAAACACTGAAAAATATGGTACAATATTCTGTACTTAGTGAGATCATTTGAAGAAGATTGAAATGCTTAAGAAAAGAATTATTGATGTTTTCATATTTTCTTTTTCCTACCATGAAGCTCTTTATTGAACCTTATATTTCTTGTTGAAGATGTATGTTTCAGTAAATTATGTACTATAATTGAAAATCTGATTTTAAAAATGTGTGCATTTCATGTTTAATTTTGTAAACACTGTTATATTTTATTCTAAAATACATATTTATAAACAATTTTCCATTATGTACACCAGTTTTTAATATTAGTTTCAAAAAACTAATATATTTTTACATGTGTTGTAAAATTCAAATTTTGGTGTTGTGATTATGGTGTGTGCTCCTAAGTTACTTTGGGAAGTTGTCTTCTAGACAGACATTACCTATCTGTCTTTTCAAGTTCTATTTCTGGTGATTTTAATCTGTAATGTTTCCAATTTTATATTTAAAAACTATATATGTATGTTATTAATAGCTGTGTATTAATTTATTGTATCTTTTAACAGTTTAGATTTTTGTTTCCTACAGCCCTCTTTAGAATTTCAATAAAGCAATAAAAATGGCTTTGTATGAAACTCAGGATAGAAAAGATTACATGAAAAACATGTTGCATACTGACTAATATTTCATTTCCCTTTCTTTTCTGCTATACACATCACACTGTTGTAAAAAACAAAAAGCCTGCGAACAAAGCAGTAACACTTGTTGACAGCATGGTGCACAGTCTTCCCTGGGAATCTTTATTGTCTATCATTTTAAATACCAATTGGCATTGCAATGTCAGTTTTTTAATGCCATCTCTGTTTAGTCTGTATAGACCCATTTAAGAAGCATCATAAACCATATTCCAGAACTGTGAACAAAAACATACCTATCAAATCCGTGTATTGTAAGATTACTTTTTGGATTTAAATCACAACTTGCTTTTTCTGAATACAGCTTTATATCACAATGTCTAATGATAAATTTTATAAGGAAGACACATTAAACTACTCTTGCTGTATTAATATGATGATTCTGAACACATAAACATAGAGTACATGATGTTAATGTTGATTTTAGGAATAGCCAAGACATATTTTAGAATGAAGAATATATTTATTCAAATTTACTTAGTATTTTAGTCATAAAGGTAGCCCTTGAGTTATGACCACAATGGAGCCTGGAATTTTACTTGTAAGTCATTGAGGTTGAAAGTAGAGTCACAATGAGACTTGACTGAATTTTACAACCATTTTAGGGAGAGCCATAAAGCAAATTACTACAATGTTAAACAAATCATGTGGTTAAGCAAATCTATTCTTTCAATTATCTCTTTTCAGAAATGTCACAAATTGTGGTCATCTGTGTATATAAAACTGCAACAAGTCCTAAATGCAAGCTAAGAGACAAGCACCCGAAATGTGATCATGTGACCATGGGAGGAATGTGGCAGTTGTAATTTTGAGGACAAGATGTAAATAGCTTTTTTAAAGGGAAAAAAAATAGGAAATCCAGGAAACCTCAGACCTATCAGCCTGACCTCAATACCAGGACAGATTCTGGAAAAAATAATCAAGCAATGAATTTGCGAACACCTAGAAGCAAACAAAGTAATAGCCAAAAGCCAACATGGATTTGTCAAAAACAGATCATGCCAGACTAATCTTACTGCATTCTTTGATAATGTGACAAAATTAGTGGACCAGAGGAATTCTTCTTCCGGTTGTTGAGAGCGACGGATGTGTTTTGTCCGCCCTGCGCTCTCTTGGTGGGCTCCCCTCGGCTGGGGGCGGGGGCACAGGGTGCCTTGAAGGGGCACCCTGCCTTATGGGCTGCTCGCTGGGGGTCCCCTGGATCGGCAGCGGCCCCAGGGGGGTCCCCGGCATTGCCCCAGGAGCCGAGAAGCGAAAGGGGGTGCGTGACGGAGCCTTCATGCTCCCGCGCGCTTTCGTGTCGAGGCAGCTGGATGATCTTGACAATTTGAAGGCTACAGCTGCAGTGCGGTGAGATGGGAACCCTCCCCAATTCTCCCTTTGATATTTAAATGAAAGATTGTCAGCTTTCTAAAACACTTTCAATCCCCTCCTGGGAAGTGTGATTGGAGGGAGGGGGATTCCCCCCCCCCCGGAAAAGCGGCTTTGGACTTATCTCCTCTCTCGGAGGAGAGAGAGAGAGTTTTAAAAGGAATCACACTCGTTATAAGCAAGCAAATGAATGTTTTATTGCAATTGTGAAAGAAAAGTGAATCATCTGACTTCTTTAAAAACTTTGAAAACTTTTGGCTTGTTGCTTTCTGATCCCCGATGTTGGCGAAGCAAGATGCCACACTTCCGTCATCTTTATGCTCTTTGAAATTTGACTCCTCCTATGAAAATTGCTGGCATTGTACTTTTGCCTCTGTGACTCTCAGAAATATCTCTTGCTACATAGTATCTTGGATTTGGAATAACTGATTTAATTGACTGGATTTGAACTATAGAAAAGGTCTCTATTCCTGTCTGGACTGCCTGCCTCGTGGTCTCTCTTGGTTGTGACTTTCCACAGTCGCCATCTCTTTGTATGGCCATAGACACCTCTGAGTTTTTTTTTTTAATAATGGCTCCGAAGAAACCACCACCTGGGAAACCAGGCTTTGCTGGTTCTGCTCCAACATCTTCAACATCCAGTCCAATTGGACAACAGTCACTAACATCGTTTCTACAACCTAAAGCCCCTGAGGAGGAATCAGTAACTCATCAGCTGCTTCAAAAGATCTTAAAGGGGCAGGATGAACTGAAAAACCAACTGAGAGAAATGAATGAACAGCTCAGAGAAAACCAAAACCAAATGGCACAAAACAGAAGTTCTGGAGGAGGGAACGGCTGAGATGAGGGGGGCGGTGAGGGGGGTCCAGAGAGGAAATTTAGAACTTGAGAACCACATGATAAAAATGGAATTTGAAAGGATGTCTTTTTTCCTTAGATTTCAAAACATAATTGAGACTGACAATGAAGACTTGAGGGAGATCATGACAAAAATGTTAGCTGAATATATTAAAAAAGACAAACAGCAGTTAGGATGGGATATTGACCTGGTTTATAGAGTTAACTCAGCTTATGCTAGAACACAAGGACAGAGAGATAGCCATCCTGAAACAAATCCCGAAGAAAGTAAGAGATAAAAGGAAAAAATATGCACTATTAGCAAAAAAAATATTTGATAAAGGATTCTGGTTTTGGTGGCTTCTGCCAGAAGGTATGCTGATTTTCTGGGAGGGCAGTAGAGTTAGAATTAATACAACTATGGAGGCGGAGGCCTTCATGGAAAAAAACAAAGCCCTCCTAGATAAAGCGGAAGACACTACACAAGATATGGGAGGTGCCTAGGCTTTGCTGGCAGGCGGGGGGAGGAGGCAACAATGAGAAAACTCAGATCACAGAAGTAAGTTAGAAAAATAGTGCAATTGCTGATATAATGAATCTTTTTGTTTGATACAAAGTAAATGATTGAAATTATTGAAAGATACAATGTAAAAATAAGCTGTCAAAATCTAGTTAAGGAATAACATCTTGTTTATCATTATGTAAAAGTTATGAGAATTGGGGGGAATACCATTTCCTGCACAATGTAGCTGTCAAAATTTGTAACCATACCCATCACCCTTTTCCTTAAAATTTTGTAAAACTAATAAAAAATTTTTTTCAAAAAAATAATAATTAGTGGATCATAGTTTACTTGGACTTCAGTAAGGCTTTTGATAAGGTAGACCATTACCTACTACTAGATAAAGTAGAAGAATGTGGGTTAGACAGCATCACCACCAGATGGATTCGTAACTGGCTGACCAATCGCATTCAACATGTAGTCCTCAATGGAACTGCATCTACATGGAGGGAAGTATGCAGTGGAGTACCCCAAGGCTCTGTTTTAGGCCCAGTACTCTTCAACATCTTCATCAATGATTTGGATGAGGGAATAAATGGGGAACTCATCAAATTTGCAGATGACACCAAGCTGGCAGGAATAGCCAACACTCCAGAAGATAGGCTTAAGATACAGAAGGATCTTGACAAACTTGAACGTTGGGCACTATCTAATAAAATGAAATTCAATGGTGAAAAGAGTAAGGTTCTACATTTAGGCAACAAAAACGGAATGCACAGGTACAGTATAGGTGATACCTTACTCAGTAGTAGTAACTGTGAAAGGGATCTTGGAGTCCTAGTGGACAACCATTTAAATATGAGCCAGCAGTGTGCAGCAGCTGCCAAAAAAGCCAACACAGTTCTAGGCTGCATCAACAGAGGGATAGAATCAAGATCACGTGAAGTGTTAATACCACTTTATAATGCCTTGGTAAGGCCACACTTGGAATACTGCATTCAGTTCTGGTCGCCACAATGTAAAAAAGATGTGGAGACTCTAGAAAGAGTGCAGAGAAGAGCAACAAAGATGATTAGGGGACTGGAGACTAAAGCATATGAAGAACGGTTGCAGGAACTGGGTATGTCTAGCTTAAGAGAAAGGAGGACTAGGGGAGACATGATAGCATTGTTCCAATATCTCAGGGGTTGCCACAAGAAGAGGGAATCAAACTATTTTCCAAGGCACCTGAGGGTAGAACAAGAAGCAATGGGTGGAAACTAATCAAGGAGAGAAGCAACTTAGAACTGAGGAGAAATTTCCTGACGGTTAGAACAATTAATCAGTGGAACAGCTTGCCTCCAGAAGTTGTGAATGCCCCAACACTGGAAGTCTTTAAGAAGATGTTGGATAGCCATCTGTCTGAAACGGTATAGGGTTTCCTGCCTAGGCAGGGGGTTGGACTAGAAGACCTCCAAGGTCCCTTCCAACTCTACTATTGTATTGTATTAAATGTCCACCATAACTTCATACTATCATTAAGCAACTACCTGTAACAGCATTGCATTTCCTAAAAAAAAAATTCATCTACCAGTATATCACAGTTATTCTGCATGAAAGTATTTCACATAGATATGCATGTTACAGTAATATATTTATAATCCCCAAATTCGAATGTGCATTTGATTCCATTCCTGGTTTACTTTTTCCCCCTTTTACATGTGTATATACAGTATGTGTCTCTTTCTATATCAGTGATTCTCAACTTGTGGGTCAGGACCCCTTTTGGGGTCGAACGACCCTTTCATAGGAGTCGCCTAAGACCATTGAAAAACACATATTTTCAAAAAAAATATGGAAAACATAAAATAATCTTATTGTTGGGGCTCACCTCAACCTGAGGAACTGTATTAAAGAGTCGTGGCATTAGGAAGGTTGAGACCCACTGGTGTATATTAATATTACTGATATTATGTTTGTTAAGTAACAAAGACAAATAGGAATAACTATTATATTTAATAACTTTGGACATACCAGAAAATGTTTTATAGAGAGAGGAATTTGGCAAACAATTTTGCACCTGTTGCTCATGTGAGTGGTGCCGAGAGCACTTATGATGCTCACATGAATGGGGTCCTGAGCGCCCACGATGCTCACGGGATTGTGTGTGTGCATGCATATGCTCATACGCATGCACCAATCGGCCACTCACACCACCCAGTTGACAATAGGATGCAGCCTACAGGTTGGGGACCCCTGCGTTACATTAGATCAGTGCCTCTCAATTATTTTCTGTCATGCCCCCCCTAGGAAGAAGAAAACATTTCGCGCACCCCGTGCGACTGTAAATAGTATCATTTGTCTATAAAATTGTTATAAGTACACGTCTGCATAACGCGGTCCTCCGCGTCGGGCTGCTACTGGGGCTGCGCTGGGACAATCTCCAGTGATCGCGCCACGCTGCTCCCTCTCTCCAGCCGTAGAGTTGCTAGGCAACCGACGCCGTGTGGGACGCCGCTTGCGAGTGAGTCGGATAATCCAATCTGGACATCCAATATGACAGTCAAACGAGGTCGAACGAGCCCCCCTTTATGGAGCCTCGCGCCCCCCCTGGGGGGCGCGCCCCACTATTTGAGAAGCACTGCATTAGATTGTCCCACCTGATCAGAGAGGGAAGGTATGTTGCAGATCCAGCAACATACCTTCCCTTCTACAGTTATAGAATTCTGACTGGTAGATTCAGGAAGAGAGGTCTCTCTGCCAATGCCCCTGCCCTATGGAATATTCTCCCCTTGGTCAATAATACACAAAAAGTTCTCATGGTCCTAGAATTTGATCCTAAAATGGAATAAAAGTTAGGGGTGAAGCAGAATTTGCTTAATTTGAATAAATTCCCCATAAAATTTGGGTGAATTATATCAAATCTAATTTGAATAATTTGCTTTGGATCTCTTTGTTGATTTCATTTACAAATCACATCAATAAATTGAATGAAAAAGTAAGTTTGACTTCAAAACAGCCAATCTTTCTATGACTAATAACCCATTAAAATGTATTGATATGGCGGTAACTACTACAATTATTCAATCTGAATTGATGTCAATTCAATTCAGTTCAGTGAAAAGATACGACTGTACTAGCATAGGGATGGGCAAAAAATGTTTCATGCCTGCCCTGAGTATAATGCTGCAGTATGTTGTAATAGCAAGCATAGTGATTTTCAGTTTCATGATTTTCCACATACCTTTGCAAATATGAGGTGAAAAAAAAACAGGTCTGTTAATGTCCTGTGATATTTTAGTTTCCTGTTTGCCATTTAACTCTTACTTAATTTCCATCTTAAGCTTCCTGCTTAATGCTTTTGATAATACCACTCTCCCACTCTTTGTGGCTCTTTGTGGCAGGAACCACTCTTTGTGGCGCCTGTTTCCCAATGAAGACAAAGCTTGTATTTTTTTTTTAAAAAAAGCTAAAATATAGTTTCTTGCTCATGTTTGAAAGACAGCATATAATCACAATAAACATTAAACTGTATTCATTTTTGCATCAAATCTTAAAATGCCTTGCTGTCTACTACAGTGCCTGCACCTAAGGCAATGGCTAAAAGGAAATGCTTTCAACTACAGAAAATATTCTAAGAAATTATAAGTCTCCTTGAATTGTTCTTAAGCTCTTGCAATATTTGCTCGAATATAACTTACTTGATAGTTTTGTTTGCTGGTACTTCTGGTAGTTTCACTGTTATCATTCCATCTAGATTGGTCTTATCAATGAAAAGTGGTTGGGTGCGTAGTACGTCTGGAGCTGTCTTTGCTGTTACCCTGTGTTGCAGACCCCCAGCACTGTTCCCTCTATTGGTTAGCACAAAAGAATAGGATGTCTCAGGCTTCAGATTGATGATCAGTTTCTGGGTGGCTCGGCCATCCACTTCGACTGCCATTTTCCCATCATCATAAAGAATCTAACAAATGGGAATGTAATAAAAGTAGCAAAATGTTAATAATAACCTATAGGGATGTGTAGGAGAAGAGCAGTTTAGAAATAAAACTTGCCTTTGACAAAATGATTTTGAAGTTAGTTAAAAACTGTGTGGCAGAACAAACAGATTTTAAAATCTCAGAATTAAATGTATTGAATGGAATTTTGGGTGGAATGGTAACATCAAGGATGACTTAATATTCCCACTGGGGTTTAATGGATACAGCAACATCAGATGTACACATTCATTACACTTTCTGCCTTCAACTGTCCTTGGTTCTCAACTCCTTTCATTGCATGATATAACACAGGGGTTTCAAACTAATGTGTTACGGTGGTGTCATGTGATGTATTGGGACGTTTTCCCCATTTCACTAAACTGGGTGTGGGCATGGCTAGTGGGTGAAACATCCGGCCTGTGGGACTGAAATTTGACAGCCTTGATCTAACACAGTATTTCTCAACCTTGGCAACTTGAAGATGTTTGGACTTCAACTCCCAGAATTCCCCAGCCAGCGAATGCTGGCTGGGGAATTCTGGGAGTTGAAGTCTAGACATCTTCAAGTTGCCAAGGTTGTGAAACACTGATCTAACATATAGTTTCAATAAAAAGAAGTACAGTAGTATTCAGTTAACAACCAGTTAACAACTGTAGTTAGGACCAGATATTCCATTGGTATGACCCAGTTGGGTCATGTGATAACTTTGACTTAAGATGGCAGTTCTTGTTGCTGCCACGGGATATGGTCATCATGTGAGATATCACATTGCCATGGTTTGAGATTTTCTGCCAGCTTCCTGATTGATTTTGCTTGAATTGCAGCTGTGATGGCTGCAATTCAAGGAAGTAAGCAAGGCCTACCATACAGATTGATGAGTAGAAATCCAATGTAATTGCTCTCTATTCAGCTGGAACATGAGGGGATGGTATTCAAATTGCAAAAACTATTTTTTTCTTTATATGGAAAATATAGTATTACACTGATCTAAGAAATCTATTGATTGACTAATGAGAAAGTGGTAGATAGTTTTAGCTGAAATTGAGTCAAGGGGAAAGGGAAGAGTGAAGGAGGCCTTGAGGTGCTAGCTTTAATCACCTGGTATATGAGGCTGGTCATATAATCTACATTTGAAAAATCTGTTCCATTAGGAGTGATTTACTTTAGAGGTAACATTTTGTTAGTGATTACTTTCCTCTTATGAGACAATCCCCATGCTTCAGGAATTTATGGACTAAATCTATTTATTAGGTCTTTTGTTTGCTTCCCGAGACACATTTAGAATGATGGTTGATGACTTTAATGTTCATGTAAGACCTGATAATGATTTTCTGTATGCCAGATTTCTTCCTTTGAAACAGGTATGCTCTCTTTGTTCTGATTATCAAAGCACATGATATCAGACAATAAGGCTTTTGTCCAGTCTGGATATTTAATTTGCTTAATCCCTATATTTTAAACAATGCTATTGACACTGATCAACAAGCAGAATTCATCAATTATGCTGTCTTGAAAAGGAACATTATTGATGACATTATTAGTAATCCTTTAATTCATTTTAATATTTTATTATATCTGCATTAGGAAGCCATAGGTGGTACAGCATTGCCAGTCCAGAATCTCTTTTAGTCTGTTGTATTAAAAGGTTTCCACAATTTAAAATAGAAAGAATTAAGGAGAAACTTGGGGTACAGTAGTTTCAGAATATACACTCCTCTCTTATATCAGTGGGATTTGATAGTTAAATTCTTCAGAACTATTTCATACTAATCCAGGAATTACAATAATTATTAAACTGAATAACTGATGTAATTATCACCAATACTAGTAAAAGCTACATTTTGACTTATCTGTGCAAGAGCTAAAAAGCTTATTCTTTGTTTTCCTGGATATGCTGCTGGATTCCCACCTCAAATGGCATCAATGGAAGAAAAATGCATTATGCTGTGTTTATGCTTTCATTTGAAGCCCTGTCACGAGAACTGGAAGGCTCTAAATTCACCACAGCCAGGTTGTTTGTTGAAAATGCCTTGGGTAACCCACTAAAAAATCATTTTTGGAAAAGAGAAACCATTGTGTCTCTCCGGACAGAGGACAATTCATTGTATACTACTGTGTGAAAATGCAATACAGAAAAGAGCTAAAAACACTATATTACGGATGCTAATTTTTATTTATTTAGAAAATTTATATTTCGCACAAGGCGACTCAAGTTAGCTTACAAGAGTTTCATTACAGGTTGACAAGTAGGAAAGGCAGATTTTCAAAATATTGTTTAAAGCATAGTGATAATTTTGAAATATACTATAAAACCAGGAACAGAAAAAAATAATCAGAAATATTGGAGAATTAACACATTTTTTATTATACTAACAGAATGAAACAATAAGTTTTTTGATAATACTCTAAACAGCAGAAACTGTTTAGTTCAACATCACTAATGTTGATACATAAATGCATAATTAATTAACATCAACTGTCAACCAGGATCAATCAACTATCAACCTTGAAGAACTGCTGCAATGGTCTTCTGATTTTGAACTACATCAGAAGACCATGGCAGCAGTTCTTCAAGATTGATACTGAAAAGGATTTAATGCTAATAAATATCTGTTATTTAGTAGAGTGGGTCTGTAAATCATTTAATTAAGACATTTGTCCACTATAGGTCCTGTAACCCTTCAAGTCTTTTAGATTAACAACCACTTACTTTGAAAGGCAGGGCAGAATTGTAATTCTCTGGTATATCCCAAGAAAGAAGGACTGATGTTTTCATTACTGCTTTGACATGAAAATTTTTTGCAAACACTGCTGGAAAAGGAAGGGTAATATATTTAAAGTACATTTTGATTTTGGATCCCATCCCCTTTTCACCAGTCAACCTATTTCATTATATTCCTACCTGTTTTTAGAAACCACATTCCATTCTTACAAATGACATCTCAAAATAATTATATTTTCCTTACCTGCAATTATTATGTAGAAGTGAGCCAGACTTGTCTGATATGGAATAACTGAATTCTAGTGAATCCAAACACATGAAGATTTGCATACTTTACCTTCGCATCAGATGAATCTACTTATAAGATGGTTTTGAAAAATTGAAGCTATATTTAAAATATCGATATCCAAAGACTGAGATCCTTTTACAAGACAAGCCATAAGCAGACAAATCCTACCTTGATCCACAGGTAATGTCCTAAACTGGATACTGGGACTATATGGACCGGGCCCTTTGCTTGTATGTGCACGTATTTTTACATCGTATGTGGTATCTGGTTTTAGGCCTGAAAGTGTCATAATAGTATCAACAGGAGCAACAGGGATCTCTGTTTGTTGTTGGACCACATTGATATCTCTGTACTGTAGAGTGTATTTGGTGATTATACCATTTCTCTCAGATAAAATCGGTGGTTGCCAAGTTAGTTGGACAGAGGTCGAGGTGGCACTTTCTGAATGTAGATTTTGAGGAAATCCACTTGGTAGATCTTCTGGAATCAAAATTTCTTTTACCATTTCTTCCCCAAGGCCCACTTTATTTCTAGCTGAAAGCCTGAAGATGTAAGAAGTCCCTTTATGAATATCAGTAGCTGTGTAGTGGTCATCTTTATCAGTAAAATCCCGTGTCGTAAATGCATCCATGTCTTTGCGGCCAAACCTCAGGCGGTACCCTTGTAGGGGGCCATATGTATCGACAGGTGGGTGCCACTGAATTAGAGCCGTACCCATTTGTGTGTGGCTAATTACAAGCCGAGGTTTTCCTGGAACTAAAACATAACATTATTTTAGCACAGGATGTATCTGTAATAATTTTTTCTAAAATTTCTTATTAGATCTCTTTAAAAAACCCTTATGCAACAGACATACTATTTCTCTATTCTACCCTCATCCTCAAATATTAATTCAGATCTTGCAACACGTTAAGGACTTTATTATCTTTCTTTATTTCCTTTCTTCTAGTTCAGGGGTGTCAAACTGGCGGCCCATGGGCCAGTTGCATCACGCCCACCCCAACTCCGTGAATGGGAAAAAACTTCATGAAATATCACATGATGGCAACATGATGTGGCAAATTTGACATCCTAGTTTCTAATTATATAGAAAACAGTCATACAATGATCTCCATTGACCTGAAACCAAGCAATACATACAGTAATTGTGTATCTTTGTATATTAGGCTTATGGACTTTACTTTAATATAATCAATGCAAACAAACAGAATATGCAGGTAGTCCTTGTCTTACAACAGTTCATTTAGTGACTGTTCAAAGTTACAACAGCACTGAAAATGTGAATTATGACCATTTTTCATAGTTATGATGTTTGTAACATCCCCGTGATCATACGATCAAAATTCAGATGCTTGGGAGCTGGTTCATATTTATGACTGCTGCTGTGCCCTAAGTCACATGATCATCTTTTGTGACCTTCTAACAAGGAAAGTGAATGGGGAAGCCAGATTCACTTAACAACCGGGTTACCAACTTATCAACTGTAGGGATTCACTTAACATCTATGGCAAGAAAGGTCGTAAAATGGGGCAAAACTCAACAAATATTTCACTTAACAAGAGAAATTTTGAGCTCAATTGTGATAATTAGTAGAGGTCTATCTGTATTCCAGAGGATACATTTATATATTGAGAAGAATAAAAATCTGTACATAAAAGATATCTAAATCAGTGCTCATCATCTTAAAAACATGCGCTTGAAAAGACCTACTGTCTGCAGAACCCTAGTCAGCTTTATCAAACTAAAAGCAGAAATACAAGACAATTACAGAAAAGGTTCGTTTAAAAGGAGGAAAATTACATCCAAAATGGGGGCTGAATAGTAAGAAAAAAAGAAACTAGCGGCCTAATGAAATTTCACTAAAATGTTCTGATAATGAACTAAAAGCTCACTCTGCTGAATCAAGTGACACAGTGTCAGTATAAAAGCATAAAAATTCCATCATTAAATAAAAATCAAGAAATAAAATGCTAACACACATTCTCATTTTAACAATTTTTATATTTAATTTCAGACATAAAACTTCAAAGTATAGCTATTTGATGTATGGAAGTTTCACACACAAAATCTTCAAACTACAGCTATCAGTTAAATGAAAACAAAGTCAAAATCTTGTTAAGCAATTTATTCTTGCAGCACTGAAAAGAAAGCCAAATGAAAGAACTACTTTATATATTATACTTAGAAATGTAGAAATGCTTTTCATAGAAGAATAATTATTCTTTTCTAACATACAAAATTAATACAAAACTAAAGATTTTCCCACTAGATGTCCTTTGATAATTAATTGGCCATGAGATCTATGTGCAGACAAAATGCTGAATAAAGGTAAATAATAATGAATGAATACACAGCAGATGGAGAATGAAAGGGTAGTCTGTATATCAAGAAAAGTGGGAGGGGAGGGGAACAGCATTGTAAACCTAAAACTAATAGTTATGTTGTTTGAAAGAACAAACAGTATCAAAACATTAATTAGGCTTAATTAATACATGCTGTCTTAAATCCAAATGTTCATGAGTCCAATTCTCCATTTGCCTGCTGCCCCCTTTATTTTCAGTCTTATCTGTAGTTCTATAGTCTCTTTACGGATTTCTCTGCACTTTACAGAGATATTTTCCTTTCCATTTTATAGATATACTTTACCAAGTTTTTTATGGATTGGGTGAAGTAAAATAACTCTCCCATTTGTTCCTGACTTTAATGATTAATAATGTCAACTTGGAAATCACATAACAGTATCTTTATATCTCTACTCTTCTGGTCTTTATTTTTTGTTCCCAATATTTTTTCCAGACTCTATATTTCATTTTAGCAATCTCCCAGTTATACTTTCATGCACTGTAACTATGTAACTATGTGTCAGGTTTTCTATTTTCCCCAACTTGCTTGGGTATATCCAAAGTCCTGCATGCATCTAAACTCTAGAACAGTGTTTCTCAAAGTGGTCCGTACCGCCCCCTTGGGGGGCGTTAAAGAAGTGCAAGGGGGCGGTAGGAAGTTCCGCCTTACATGGGGGCATTGAACGTACAGAAGGGGGCGTTGAACAAATTCTATTTATTACTTGTTCTGCTGGACTCACACAGCAGTCATTGCGCGCGGCACGTGGGCAAACCTGCAACACCGATCGTTGCTGTTGGAAACATGGCTTTCATACGAGCGAATGTGCACTTCCTTAGTCAGTCTTGGGTCTAACATTGCGTCCCCAGTAGCGCAAGGAATAGAAAATTCAATAAAATCCCATAGAATGCTGATCAAATTTCTATGATATCCTATTCAAATTTCTATGGCTGTGCTACTGGGGGTCTAGTGTTTGCCGCGCGCAGTGTGAGTCAGCCTCCTTTCACTGCGCCAGGAATGGACGCTTCCCCAGTAGTAAAAAGTCATAGAGTTATGAATAGATTTCCATAGAAATATTGTAAAATTCTATTGATAACTCTATGGCTTTTTCCACCGGGATGATGATGTTGTTAATCGACGGATTTTCAAATTAATTGTACTATCAGCCATCCTAAGATAAGGTGAGTGTTTGACCATCTCTATGGTCGTTCTAACCGTTAGAACTATTGTTATTGATATAGAATTTAAATAAATATTTCGTATAAGTCGATGTACAAGATTACAACATCCGTGCTTCAATATCTTGTTATAAATTAATAGAGTTCAGTCATAAAGCTGGCCTATTGTTTCTGGGGCTCGTAACATAAAAGCTAAGCTGCTTGCAAACTAGGATATAGCAAGCACTTGCAAACATTCCTGTAACATAAAACGTCTTTTCTTGCAACTGCTTGCATAGCCACACGCAAACGTAAAAAATGCAACCACTTGCTTTTGGCAATGTAACATAAACCTCCAATCCCCTTGCAAAGCTGTTCGCAAATTTGCATGCAGCTGGAGGCGCTTGCAAAGTCACCTTTCTATGATTCATCGATGAGAATGAAGAAAAAGCCATAGAGTTATCAATGGAATTTCCTAATACTTCTATGACATCATGTTCATAGATTTACCGGTGAAAAATTTATTTACATGTAATACATTTTGCAATTTAATACATTTTGTATATTATACAATTAAATAATCTTTAGGGGACGGTGGCAAATCAAATTGTGTCTTAAGGGGGCGATGGTTAAAAAAAGTTTGAGAAACACTGCTCTAGAAGAAGTCAGGCATGGAAAAATCAAAATGAAAATCAATAATGCTTTAGTGTACATAATCAGCTAAGAACATTTTAGCACCTGGTTATCAGAAATGATCAAAGCAGTCAACATTCATTTTAAGGCTTCATAATGGAAAGGATCATCAAATAATACCTGCACCAGTAGTAGATACTAATCTAGGTTTGCTCCGTGCTCCATCTCCTTTGGTTGTATAGGCTGTCACAGTAAGGGAATAGGTCGTTTCTGGCTGTAATCCAGCTATGATCATCTCCTAAAATGATGCAATAAAAATATGGTATATCAATATATGGAATAGAGACCCTTCACAAGTTTTTCATCTTTCCAAAAGTTAAAATAACTTGCATTCAGTGCACAGAGCTTTCATGCTATCTGCAGAGATGACAAGCTTTTAGGAATATCAGAAGATGATACGAGTGGATAAAGCCAAAAGAAAGATAAATGTTCTGAGCAGCATGCCCTAAATATTTTTATAAGCATAAGATCAAGCATTGCTTATACTTAAAGGGCACAACATCACAACACATGTTCTTACTATTCGTTTTTATTACAGTGGAATGACTGTATTTGGGCTACAAAAATAAAATCAAACTTGACACAATAGTTGTGTTAGCCATTATTTACAAATCAGTCATACTACTATCTTTACAGAAAGGTTATGTATATTTTAAATTACAGAACCATGTTACATATAGATTGGGGTGCAAACTTAAGATGGCCGCAAGTGGCCTTGAACACCTTTATTGTAACCACTGGGAACTGTCTAATATTGTCGAAATCAGTGGTCTCTTTTCTTGCCATTTAAGATGATGACTATATGACAAGTATAACCTGAGCTTGAAAACTTATTTTTGCTGCTGCCATATTTATTGTTGCTGCTGTTATTGTTGTTGTTGTTGTTAATAATAATAATAATAATAATAATAATAATAATAATAATAATAATATCATTATTATTAATTTGCCTATCTCAGTTCTTGGACTTGATAAGTAGACAAAAATGCCAAATCCAGTCTAAACTCCTGGGTGATCATGTGAACAACAAAAATAATAACTTTAAAAATAATAAAATTAAAAAAAAATATTCAGATTTTAAAAAAGAAATTTATGAACCGGCCTGTATGTGCTATTATCAACTTGCCTACACTATTTTTTGCCCTCTAAAAAAACGGTTTTATGGTAATTTTGGTAATTTTTTTACATCAAAAAACTTTACGCCCTGGCAGCCTCTTGAGATGGAGCAGACTTGGAAACCACAATGTATACTAACACCAGTTTTATTGTAGGGCTATTGTAACAGAATCTGACAAGTATGAATGTGCTTCCCCTCCTCCCTGCTAGAGGGGGGTCAAGTCTGAGATAATTTCTCAAATTACATCTTTGCTTTGGATTCAGATTTCAGTTATTTGACTGTCTTGGATGTCGCTTGTGTTTCTCAAAGTTAGTCTCCCTGCCCATTACATGACTTGTCATAATTTATAAAATCTACGATTCCATGTACAGTTCCTAGGAATCAGCTTCACTGATCCAACAAATACAGGTAATCCTAGACATATGACTGTTACTGAGCTTTCCCATAACATTAAGCAGTGCTTTAATGAAAATTCATTCTGGGATAAATTTTTGAAGCACAGTCCTAGGCGAGATTTACTACTTTCAATAAATGTGTATATAACTTCAGACTTTAAAGGGTGACCCTGATTGTATTTGCTGAGAAGGGAACACTTTAGATTTCACTCTACAAAATTATGAAGCACAGCTTAATCAAAATTCTACATGTACCTCTCCACTTAAAACGGGTTGATTAGCGATCATGTCAAATTACCTGAAAAGGGGGATTTATTATCCAGATTTGAAGTTCCGATAGTTGGGTCTCCTTCATGCTTACATGACCAAACTCTGGATGCTCAGCAAAATGATCATTTGCAGTGTCCCAAGGTGGGACTGTGTTTTGTGATGGTTTTCCTGAAAAACTAGCACTTTTATTTTTCAGCAAAATCACACCCACAGCGGACCATTTTGCTTTATTATCACTGCATTCACTAAATGATGACACTAAATGATAAAATATCATTAAATATAATCTGAATATTTGATTTGGAAAAATAAATTATGGAAAATACATTAAGCTCTATATAGTTATTCAATAGAAAATCTAATAGGATTTATTAAGTGAGAACTAACTTGCAGCTTTTAAAATATTTTTTAAAAGGATGAAGATTAAAAAGAATCTGAAAGTGATTATATACTAGAAACAAGCCGATGATTCGTTTTACATGCTGAAATTAATTTTTGAAATGATACAAAGGACTTGAGCTAGTAAAATTTAAGCTTTCTAAAATTCCACTATTTTTATATGCTTAATATTCCACTGATCTTTAACAACTTATATTTGGTTTCATTAAAATGTATATGCTGTTTTATGTACTTTGTGCATGCATGTTCATTTTTATTTTCAATGCAGTATTACTCAGTTCTTCATGGCCAAAATTTCCACTAGTTTCTCCTTCTGAATAGTAAAAATTGGGGGAATTATAAACTTTAGCAATTTTGTTCTTTTTATGTAACATATTAATGGGCAGTTGTAGAAACTAGAACTAAACTAAAATTTTAAACAAATGAACCAATTATGAACATAAATATTTTACAATGAGTGAATAGACATTTAGAATATGTGTAGAAAATGGTGATATGGGTTTTGACTATTGTCCATAAAATGCACATACACAATTTGCTATAATACGGGACACCATACTTTCCACCTACCTATTTTTAATAATACAAATTAATTATGCTCAGAGGCACACAAAACATGCTTTGTAAGAGTGAATGCACGGGAAAAGCACACCAGATTCTTTTTCTCCCTAACAGGTATATTGTTCATGCTCAGAAAATAAGACTTTATTAAGCTTCCTCGGAATCTTCCATATGCAAAAACTGAACTTCAAGTAAAAGGACTCAATTAAAAATATATTGTTAAATATATATGAGAAAGATAAGATAGTAAATTCTTAACAATAGGCATGATTATTCAACATAAAGTAGTTTCCATGAGCATTCTACAATTCTATCCATTCTATAACATTCAAAGGAATGTGCAAAGTTTTAATTGTCACACAACCAATAGCACTATTGTGACTACTGGATCATATGAAAATTTATTGACACAATGCTTTGAAAAAGACTGGTATTTTAAATAAAAAAATCTTTGTTTCAAACTTACAAACAGTATATGAGACATTGAACTGATAATGTCACCATGTTGATTTGTAATTTGGTCCGTCACTATTTTAAATGGTAAGCAGAAAAATATTTTTGTTTTTCCTCATTTAAATTAGGGTTATATTGTGATAAATTAGGGTCCAGGAGTCATCTCCATCTTTAACTAAAAGTGTACAACATCTGAAGAGCAGTTGAAAACTGCCAAGAGTTTTTAGACAATGAAATAATATATCAGAAACAAAACAGAAACAAAGGTATTTGGAGTTGCTAATTTTGTTAAAAGTTCTTTTCATGATTTACTGTCTTTTATAATGATCAAATTCATGCAGTTTATATATATATATATATATGCACTGTATATATATGGCTGTGGTGAAACAACCTTTTGGAGATGAAATGGATTCTTTAGATCAGAAAATTTCAGTCAAAAGTAACATTGAAAAAACATTTAAAAAACAGTATCACCCTGTGTGAGAATTCTGATAAGCAATGTGCCATATATGTTGAAACAACACTGAAAGTAGATAATTGTTTTCAAAATGAATTGACCAATTTATAGGCCTACTTTGTAAGATGAATATGTTTTAAAACTTTTCTTAAAACATTGAGTGAGGTAAGTTTATATGTTTCTTTAGAGAGTAAGAGATAAATGAAATATTTTCACTACAGCTAAAATACAAGCTGGAAATTGAATTTGCTGATTGGTTTTAATTTCATCCAGTAACTCATGCTTATCATGATAAACTGACTTTTAGCTTTATTGTTGGATACATGTTTTTGGACAAGAGTATCACTAAGGAATTCTTTAAATGGTAATGAAAATATCTGATTAACAACAATGAGTGAAAAGCTCAGCTTTAAAAATGTTGGTCCTGTGCCAATACCAATGTATATTTCCACAAAAATGCATTTGAAATACATATTTAACATGGCATTTCATCAACTGAAATGAATAACAGGTTAGGAACTAAAAGAAAAGGTCTGTTTGATAGCAAATACAGAAAACATTGGGCCTGAAGAAAGCTGAGTTAAGGAAATGAAAATGGTAACTGCTTTCTTTGGGAAAAAAACAATTTTGTGTACACTGAAAGATCCAGTTAAGCAATTATACAAATTTAACAAAACGTAGAAAGCAAAAGCATTGCATCAAATCAAAACAAAGTTGGGTGAAAAGTATTAATGCATGCATATGTGCAAGCAACCAAAAATTAAACGTTAAAGCCATCATACTTTGTGGGGGAAGGCAATCAGTTTTACTCACATGTTCAGTAGTATCATCATATTCCCACTGATTGAGAGTAAAGAATGTTGGGAAGAAAAAACAGAAGAAATGAAGAGATATTTGTAGGCTACTGAAGCATCTTTATCCTTCTCAGGATAACCACACATGAAAATTAACTAGTAAAATCAGCCTGAATTTAGAAAAAAAAAACCTACAAATTTTGGGTTCTCTTTCATGATACATAAATAGTGGATAATATTTCTGAAAAAGCATACATGCTAGTTTGAAGTGTTGTTAGCTTATAGCAATGATTTATGATTGCATTAGTTAAAACTGTTGAGATATAATGGAAGCCTACATTTTAGATACCGTAATCATATACTACTAAGCCATGTTTATTTCTATTTTACCTTGTCAAATTTAATTCAGTGCACCTGTTTAGATTAATAGAGGCAATTTATATGTACTTGATACTTCATATCAGTAATGGAACCATATGACCAACAGCACACTCTGCTCCTTCTATAATTAAAGAAAAAAGAAGAAGAAAAGACTTTGAACTAGAGCCATAAAGGGCTGCATATTTTCCAAGTAGGAAAATCTGTTCAAAGAACAGAGGTACAATATAATCATATTGTTCTCTTTCTAATTCCTGGAGATTCACAATGATCCTAAAGCATTAACAAGTTGTTCTAAATGTGCTAAAACATTGATATGAATAAGACTCAGAAATATGTTAATTATTTAATACAGAAATTGGAGGGTGTTAAATCATCACATGAAAAAATGGTATTGTTGTCAGTAAAGTAATGTTATTGAATTGGGAGTTTAAAATATTACAGATGTCGTAAATTCTTTCTATTTAAACAATGTAATTCAACTCTAATTCATTTTCGGGTATGATATACGATAGTTACATATTGCTACATTTCAAAACAGAATTAACCATGAATGAAAAAAAAGCTTTTTATACTTCATGGCTTATGATACCATCAGAATGATTTCAGGCTCCAAAGCTCATAAAACATATGTAATTAAAAATCTGTATTTTTAAAGCTTATTTAATATGGACAAATTTGCCTTATGGAAAAATAGGTTCTCTATTATTTATTATTTCTGTAAGAAAAAATGCAGTGTAGTTTCAATTTATCAATATATCATCCTAGACTTTTCTTTAATAGAAACAAAGCATCTCATATATTATTAGATCAGTTATTCATTTCAAACACAGTTTATTTTAAAGATATCACTGAGTTTATATTATTTTCAAACCCTAGCTCACTTGCATATATTACACATTATCCAACTAAACTGATGTAATTCAATTCAGAAATTTAAGTGCACAATAAACTTCATGTATATATTAATATACTTTAAAATACTTAACATTACCTGGATCATATGCATTTACATAGAAATATAACTACAGAACAGAACCTATGGCCAAATCAAAATTAACTAAAAAGTGATTATTCTTCCAGAGCATAGGAAGAACATATTAAATATGAAATAATGTCAATCTACTAATATACTGTATAGTTTAGCAAGTTCTGCATTTAATACCCTGTTTCCCTGAAAATAAGAACTCCCCGGATAATTAGCCCAATCGGGCTTTTGAGCACATGTGCTAAAATAAGGCCTCCCCTGAAAATAAGCCCTCCTTGAAAATATTGCAACACAGCAACAGCCATGAGTTGACCACACTGGCCACCTCCTGCACCTAAAAAATAATAAGACCTCCCTGAAAATAAGGCCAAGCACTTATTTCGGGAGTCAAAAGAAAATAAGCCTGTCTTATTTTCAGGGAAACATGGTATTACACTGCCCTGATAATTGCAAACATCAACCAGGGATGAAAAAAGGAGCTTCCACTATAAGAAACATGTACTTTGATTTAAAGTTGTTTCAGATATGTTTTTCCTCCCATTACCACAACATATTCATGTCTAGAAATAATATTTATACACAGAATAGTATGGTAGCCTGGTTATTTGGTTTTAGATTAAAGCATTCAGATTTCTTTTAGCAATTCTTTTAGCAAGCCTTTAAGAAGATGTTGGATAGCCATCTGTCTGAAACGGTATAGGGTTTCCTGCCTAGGCAGGGGGTTGGACTAGAAGACCTCCAAGGTCCCTTGCAACTCTACTATTGTATTGTATTATAATGTACTGGAATAGGAAGAAAATATTCAAGTTGTTAATAAAAAAAAGAAAAGGTTATCGTATGAATAGCTTGCTTTTCTTATCAAAAGAAACTGAATATAATTTATTACCTGTGCATCAGCCAACATGATATCCTTCAGCATAGGTTGGCCCCTAGGCTCTCCATTTTCCATCTTCACATAATGCACCTGGTACCCTCGGATTTGGCCATGCTGCTTATTGGGCACTGGAGAACGCCATGACACTTTAACAGATGTAGAGTTGACAGCCTCAACCTCGACTTTGCGAGGAGGACCACTAGGAACTGGAACATATCAGTGGATAAAAGAATTACAGGCACTTGTCCCAAATAATCAGTCTTTTTTTTCTTTTTTTTTCTTTTTTAAAAGGAGACCCCACAAGCCTTTCTTGAAGAATACAAATGAAAACACTACAAAACTGTTCTACATTTCAGTGAAAAGATCAAAAAACATGACTGATGCAAAAATGGAAGAAAAAAGAGTATTAGAGAAATAGAAAAACATGTAAAAATGTACAAAAGCCAAGGAAGATGCTTTGAAAGTCAAAGCATTAAAGCACAAAGAAGTATTTTAGTAATCAAAATAATACAAAACCTAAAAGACTTTTAAAATGCATTATTATATTATTATTTCTTCAACAGGGAAAAAAAGGCAATAGCAACGTGCAATTGGTCTTCAAAGTTCAAATACGAAAAACGTATTTCAAAATATTTTAAAAATTGAGAAGCATCAGTTTCCTCAAAGATACAAATATTTTATAATATGTGTAAAGACAGAACAAAATCAGAAGATTAAAAAAAAGAGGGAAAAGTCTAAAAAAAAAATCCACTTTTTTTGTATAGCAGAAAATAGGCCATGCACATTGGGGAAGCACTTTAAAAGAGTTCTTTTATGTTGTTCATAAAATTTCTATTTTTTTGCTTTTTGTTGTTGCTGCTTTTAAAAACACAAAAGCAGGAAAAGGCATTTTGGATTTAAAATATCCGTTGAAATAGTTTTTTGGGGAAAAAATGAGCAAGGAAGGGAAGGAATACTTAGATCACACAAAGATAGCAGATTGAGAGAAAAAGTCAAACGGATGGGGTGGAAGGAACATACCATCTTCATCTGTCCGAATAAATACAGATTCACTCTCTGGGCCAGGTCCGACATCAGTATGGGCTGCCACAGAAATGCGATATTCAGTCCATTTTTCCAACTGTTCCAAAAGGTACTGTGTAGTATCTGGAGTAATTCCCAAAATTTCATGGGGCTTGTCATCTTCTCCATCAGTTCCAGTGTACTTGATGGAATAGGAAGTGATAACTCCATTCTGTTTTTCCATTGGAGGAGGTTGCCAACTTACCAAAATACTAGTGGAGCTGGGGCTGTTGCAACTAATGTCTTGAGGAGGAGCTGATGGCTCTAATTTCAGTAGTGGGTTAAAGGAGGATTTGAGTGAGAGGAGAGAAGTGGTTGAAGAAAAAAAAATGAACAAAAAGAAAGAAAAATAAATAATAAAGGGCAAACCAAGGAAAACTAAAAATTAAATTTAGAAATAAAGTATTTAGACAGTCTTATGAGCCTTGGCTTATTAACATGAAACAACTGAAAATGAATTAACTAAAAAGTGGAAAAGGATGTTGGGGGAAATACATGAAAATGAGCCTCAATTTATTGTTACCTACCTGTGATTAATGATTCTTCATGAAATAAAAACATCAAATATGATACTTCTATGTGTGTATATATGCATATACACCGATAATCTTGGTTATCTTATATGTTTTGTAGTCTTTCTTTCTTTCTTTCTTTCTTTCTTTCTTTCTTTCTTTCTTTCTTTTTTTCTTTCTTTTCCTTCCTTCCTTCCCTTTTCCCATCCCAATCCCTCCTCCCTTCTCTCCTTCCTTCCTTCCTTCCTTTGGTCCCACCAGCTTATCGACTGACCAGTTCTGAAAAATCAACATAAAAGTACCTGTGTTTTCAATTTCACCTTTTTCTACCTACTCTGTATTTTAAATTTAAAAACAATATATTAAAACACAATTGTAGCCAATAAAATGTAAAACATGCAGAATCAGAAAGGAGTTTTCATTTGTCTTAGTCAAAGATTTACCTACCATGAAAAAGTGACAAGGCTGTTGGATCTGACTGTAACTTGTACTTACCATAAATGAAGATACCGTTTAATATTTTAGCTCCTCTTGGAAAAACCTTGGCTAGCAAAGAATTCAAATCTACTAGCAATTTTACAATACATACACCACCCACTCAACCCACACACAATACAAAATTACTAGACTATAAAAATTTTGATTGGTTAATAAAGGCAAAATAATTTAACTAATACAATACACTTAACTTCAACATTAATCCTTTCTACTCAAAAATTCAAGTGACTATTTTTAAATAGATACATTTAAAATAGAGCTTTAGTTTATTAGTGAAAAAATATTATTAAAAATTATACAAAAGACTTTATTAGATTACTTACATCCATTTTTATACATCACATTAAACCTGAAACTGATTCCTGGTCCCCAACCTAATACTTAGAAGTCTCATTAATTTCTTTGTACATCCCAATTATGTTTTATTGTTTAATGGACAAGAACAAAGTAGAAATAGTTATTTGACAAAAATTCATTATATGGACCTGGTAATTGTCAATAAAATGTTCTATGAAATGGTTTGTCCCTCAACTTAATTCTTCAAATTTTATTCCTCATGTTTTAGCACAGGGAGCACAATTGGCCTTATTTCTGATTGGACAGAGTTTTGCAATGCTAATATCTGATTTCCTTATTTCCTAAAAAGGATGCATGAAGTTCTTTTTTAAAACTTTGGAGCTTCTTTTGTATGAAGCATATTTGTTCTTTATTTGTCAAGAGGTTTTTATGGAAAGAAGTAATTGTTTCAAAATTTGAACTAACATTGCATCAGATTCCATGCTACAGGATATTAAATGTGTTATGAAATGTAACTATCTAATAGAAGACTGATAACCCACCTTTAAAAACTATTTTTCTATAGATATTTATTTTGGTGTCCATTAAGTAACAAAGAAGGTCCTTCTTTTCAGTGGTAGCTATTTTAAATTTCCTAAAAGATCTCAGAATAAGCTTCCTAAAGAAAAGAAAAAAGGAGCAACAACTCCCAAAAACATTCTTAGAATAGCAATTTGCTGATCTCTCTAAGGATAAAAAAAAGTATCACTGATAGAATATATTTTTCTTTAATCCTGCAATTACCCACAGATGTTCTTGCTTGGAACCTATGGAGCAAATCTGGGCATGGTACCAGGAGTGGGGTGCGCGTGCAATTTTGCCGATTCGGCTGAACTGGGCTGAACTGGTAAGAACCCTCCACTACATGGTACCATAGATTATGGTGAACAAGAGGAAGGTGGGATGCCCTTCTTTTCCATGCTTAGACTTCTTTGCAATGTAATAATCACACTTTCCATGCTTGTTAACTAGAAGAAGTATAAGAAAAATTAAGAAATCAAGGAGAGGCACCTACTTGACTGCATGGTTCTAGCTGAAATTTCTGTTGTTGACGCACCAAGCCCCTGTGGAGAACGTGCAGCCAAACGAAAGTAGTATAAGCTATTTGGCTTTAAGCCTTGCAAGTGATAAGATGTAGCTGGATCAATAGAAATTCTCTGCTGAATGGTAAATAAGAAATAAAGGAAGAATAAATTAATACTAAGTTGTGATTCCAATCAAAAAAATTCTATTATTCAAGCATAAAATGAAGTGTTTTACAACAGAAACTGAACATTACTAAAATTACTATATGTAGCTACAATTCCATGCCGGAAAACAATATTACCTGAAATCTGTTATTGTACTAAGACTAACCCTGACAAAACTGCACACGACTGGCAGTAAAAAATACGAACATGGACACATCCACATAACAACAATCTAACATAGTGAAAAGTCCTAAATGAAGCAATCACTACATTTCTTCCATCGACAATTTATATAAATGGAAATCTCTTTCTACTAAGTCTAAGTTGCTATTAAGACATGAAGAAGCAAGATTTTTCAAAATCACTGCTCTGTTTCAAAACCTACTGTAAGTCACTTGCTCTGTAAATCGCACAAATTAATATACTCCTTAGAAGTAAATTTACACACACACACACACACACACACACACACACACACACAGAGTCAGACTAGACCCTGCAATTTTCTTGGCAAGATATTGGAAATGGTTTACCACTGCTTTCTTCCTAGGGCAAAGAATGTGTGACTGACCCAAATGCATCACATAAAGCTTCATGCCTAAGGCAGGACTAGAACTCATGCTTTCCTGATTTGTGGCCACATGCTTTTAACTGCTAGGTCAAAATATATCTACATTTCTATATATTATAATTGATTGACTTTCTGAATAAAATATATGGTATCAAATTCATATTAGGCAATGTTCTGAGAAAGTCTACCATTCATGTCCTCTGCTTTTCTGTTTAACATGTATCTGAAATCGCTGATGATGCCAGTAGTTTGGGATGCAATATAATCAGTATGCAGATAATATCGAGCAGTATATTTGTCTTAGACAAAGTTGTGTCTGGGAGTCATTGGGATGGAAAGGAATAGATACAGGCAAAACCCTGCTAAATTCAAGTGGTTGTGGGCAACTAAATTTAGGAATTTGTCGCTTTTGGTCTTGGATGGGCAATCAATGATAGTCATGTCCCCATTTAAGACTAGGGAGCTACTGGATTTTCTTTACAGCTCCTGCTTGGGAATCAGGTGATGGCTGTAACTAAAGTCTTTGCACAGGTTCATCTTCTGCTCTTGGAAAATGGGAGAACATTCAGGTGGTCATCCACACCCTAGTTTATGACACATGGCTGGTTGTTCCAAAAACTGAATAACAGGGTAAGGTATCAATATGCAACTCTGTACATATGTTCAAATGTGTATAAAAATAACATCAAACAAGCCAAGTATTTATCACCATGGTATTTTCATTTGTTAAACAAAATCTTCATTTAGTGACACAAATGGAACTGGAAGCAAAGCAATCTAGGAGTGAAAAATCCTGTGACTGTGTTTACGATCTTACTTTGATTTTTCAGACCTGTGAAGGCTGTAAATGCAAGGATTAGCTGCAAAGTTACTATTTTATACCTATTTTGCTACAAATTGTCACTGCCCAAGGCAGCGTGGATGACCTGGGGACAATACTATCCATAACATAACAAATTTACCAGCTGTGTTAGAGTTACCATTACATTTTTTCAGGTAATATTTGGGAAAATTGGCTGGTAATGCTGAGAAACAGTACCTATCAAACCATGCCATGATAGTATTCATACTACGGGCATAGGAAGGAGAAAATGGCAAGCCACTGCCAAAAACTTCATGGACTTGTCCAGGCAGAATGAAATATGATTGAACAGGAGAAAACAAACCAGAGAGATCTATAATAAAATTATATTTTGTTGTTTTGAATTCAGGATAAAGAGAAGGCTGGTCTACTATTATAATTTGTGCAAATATTGAAAGAATGCAAGTGTAGTTTAAAAGATCTTGCAATAGTTGCAAAATGTTTTCAAACATGAAAAACAGCAGTTTATTTACCTCTTCACCATGTTCTCCATCCTTGTAAACAAGATCATAATTGGAGATTGTATCAGATCGTGGAGGGGTCCATGAAAGTAATATGCTTGTTTCAGATTCAGGTTCAGCTTTGAAGTTTAATGGTTGTCCTGGGACTGAAACAAGAGCACATAAAAGCATTTACTCAACACAACAACAGTCATAAATACGAACTAGTCCCCAAACATCCAAATTTTGATCACATGATCACAGGGATGCTGCAAAAGTTGTAACTTTGAAAAAAGGTCCAAAATCACATTTTTCAGAGCCGTGGTAACTTTGAATGGTCCCTAAATGAACTGTTGTAAGCTGAGGACTATCTGTATTTGTCAAAATCGATTGATATCTATCAATGCTGTCTAGCGTATTGTGCAACTTGGAAATCCATACATCTTAAAAGTTGCAGAGGTTGACAAATACTTCTCTAGATGATACAAAAAGTAAATAATCTACCACCTTTCTAGCCATGTAAACTCTTACTTGAGGTAATGCCAAAGGCTGTTTGTGCTAGCTACTGTAACCCTAATTATGGGTTACAGAATGGGTTTCGGTTTTAATATCACCTTAATTGTGAACTTTTTTTATCTGCCAATCATTTCCTAGGAGCAGCCCATCGCTAATGTCTCTCCAGCAGTTTAAAAATGTAAAAAGCGTACGCAGATTTCGTAATGACAGTAATTATGTAGAATACAATACAATAGCAGAGTCGGAAGGGACCTTGGAGGTCTTCTAGTCCAACCCCCTGCTTAGCCAGGAAACCCTACACTACTTCAGACAAATGGTTATCCAGTCTCTTCTTAAAAAACTCCCAGTGTTGGAGCATTCACAACTTCTGGAGGCAAGCTGTTCCACTGATTAATTGTTCTGTCAGGAAATTTCTCCTCAGTTCTAAGTTGCTTCTCTCCTTGATTAGTTTCCACCCATTGCTTCTTGTTCTATCCTCGGATGCCTTGGAAAATAGTTTGACTCCCTCTTCTTTGTGGCAACCCCTGAGATATTGGAACACTGCTATCATGTCTCCCCTAGTCCTTCTTTTCATTAAATTAAATGGTTCCTGCAACCATTCTTCATATGTTTAGTCTCCAGTCCCCTAATCATCTTTGTTGCTCTTCTCTGCACTCAATGTACATTAAGACTTCATTCTGAAATGTGTAATTTTACAAATCCTAAGAAGCAAATGTATTTGCTTTAATTGCTAACCAAACCATAACACATTTTAGACTTCATAGCTATATCCAGCAAAAAAAAGCTGGAATACTTAACATTTTTTACCCAGATCTTACAGCCAAGTAGATTTTAAAATAAATACAGTAGTTGTTTTTGATATCAACACACCATTACATCACTGATTAAGTTTAAAATGATGTTACAAGAGTTGCTGTCCTTAAAGTATTTGTTTTTAGTAGGAATCAACATTGGGACTGTGGAATGGCTGAGGGGAGTAACTTTCTTTTGCACTATATTAGAATTAACCTTGCTGGCATAATTTTACTTGGGAAGGAAGCACTTACTGAATGAACACAGTAGCTTCTTTCAGATCATTTTTAAGCACTTCTATTTCGTGTGAATTGAATTTATAAATGAGATAGATAAAATTTATGGATAGGAATTTTATTTCTCTACTTTCTGCTTCAGAAGTTTTTTTTTTTTTTAACCATCTGGAGGATAGGGACAAGAAGACAAAATCTGTTCCACCTAATGCAACCTATTTTTTAATTCCCAGATAAAATGGAATAAAGTTTGCTTATTTTTTAAAACAAAATGACGGTATGTGTGTACTAGGGATATTCAACAGATCAGCAGAGAAGTAATTTGTGTGTTTAAAAATAAATATAAACAATATTTTTATCATATAAATAAATTGTTAAAAAAATGAAATGAAAAGAAATTCAAACAGAAGCCAAAAGTAAAACAAATTAGTTTGCAAGAACTAATTCATATAACGTAAAGTAACCAATCAGTTAGGGTGATCTGGGTTTAAATTCCATCTGTTGTAACAATTAGGGTGATGATGTGGAGAAACTATGCAACCAAATTCAAAATTTCAGCTCAGGATAAGAATAAATGTTAGGAAAAAAATAAATAAAGTGATTCCACCTTGTCTTGGGTATAGGAAGGAAGAAAGAAAAATGCTGTCCATTCTTTAATATTCATTATTATTTATGTGGAATCTGTTTGCTACTTTTAGGGTTAATATCAATTTTGTTTGTAATAGCCACTGCATAGCTTCCCCAAGGTCATTTCTGTGACCCCTTCTGGCTATAAAGGTGTTTAAGTAATGGGCATAAACCATGTTAAACAAATAACTTTAAAATTCAGTAGATATATATTTTGTCTACAATTTGGATATGAATTATTTTATAGTATTTTAAGCTTTTAATAGTGTATCAGAATATATTAGCCATATAATATTTTATATTTACTAAATATCCACTTTTATTTCATACCTTATTTTGGGCTTTTTATTATCTATACTATCTATTTTAAATATTGGTTTAAACTTCAACTTGAATTAGCATTATTTCTTTTTCCTTTCTTTGTAAATTGTAATACCTAGCTTTGAAAAAAAAAAAAAACCAAGAAATAAGTGTTTTTGGATTGGCCTATACAAAGTAATTATTTTTTTACTCTACAATTTACCATAAAAGAACAGATGGGAAACTGTTTTTATTGTGGAGCAATAATTTTAATGTTTTTGGAATCCCAATTTCCTAATGCTATTTTTTTAAAAAAAATATGTAGATACTTTTTTTTTAATAGGAATATAAAAAAATGAAAAAGCAAAAAAGAAAGAAAGAAAGAAAAATTGATGAAAAGATTAGTAAGCAAAGTTACAAAAATTGTAATTAGTCTCACTGTATCACTGATTAAAATTGACCCTTTTACAGATTAAAAGCCTTTTAAAATATTACATAGAAAATGAATTGTTTTTAACAATTATAAAAAGGATTTTAAAGATTTGTTTTAAATCTCTGAACAAAGTTCCAAAGTCTCTATTACTTTGTTATTAAGTAATAGAATAAAAAAGGGAGTAAGAAGAACTACTAAAACATTATAGGTAAATATTTTCTAACTTTCTCTTTGGTATACTCATACTGATATATAATATTTGTGAACAATTCAAATATTCATGTATTTCTGATTTACAGTAAGTTCTTTGGTCAATTCTTTTCCCCCTTAAAAATCACATACTAAATGCTAAATTATACCTTGCTGAATAATATGAAATATATCCTTGCTTAATTTAGTCAAACCTCAGTTAGAAATTCGTGTTGTTAACTTTGCCATTACTGAATAGTCTCCAAACCTAGGTTCCCAATCTGATAAAATCAATAACACCTCTCTTTTTCAATACTGTGATAAATTTTGTGAACATGTTTCTTAGTAAATGTCTTAATTAATTGTAGTATTTTTCATTTAGATCTTTTGGCATTATGCCTAATTTTGGATTGTGGTTTCATTTCAAAATTTGATTTTTAACACTTTCTAAATAATGCCATCTATTTTTTCCCTGTACTTTTGGGGAGGGGGTGTTTTTCTTTTCCCTCCCCCCTTTTTTGCATATCTGCTATATATGGTAAAATGGGCTCATGGCATTTCCAACATTTATTACTATATCCCTTTGTCTATCTTGGCAATTACTGACAATTATTATCTTCTACCTAAGTTATAAGAATCTCCTCAGACTGCTTACTTTTCCTTGAGAATGACCAGATAAGACTTCACCTTGGGAGAGATCAAGCTTAGAGTCTGCTTGCAGCTATGCAACAACTCCAAGCTGAGTCCCTGCTTGACCCTTCCTTGCAGCCTATCTGTCAGTTTCCCAGCATAACCATCTTTAATTGTATTGCCTAGTACAACTCTCAACCCATAGCAAAATTGATTGGAAGAGATTACCATAAGATATTCAATCTTACCTCCTGTCTGAGTGATGACTTGTATATCACTAGAAAGTGGTCCATCTCCAACTGAGGTAAAGGCAAGTACTTTCACTGAATAAGTTTTTTGTGGTACAAGATTCCCAATGGTGGTGATATGGCTATCAGCCACATTATGTTTTAACCAACTGTTGACATGTTGGGAAGGATCCATAGTGTAATATACTCTGTAGCCTTGTATTTGACCATTTGGTTCCTCGGGCTCTTCCCACTGCACTAAAATGGTGGTTGAGCTCAACATACGAGCCTGTACATTACGTGGTGCACTAGATGGTGCTTGCTCTGAGGTCCGTGTTGTCACATGTTCACTGGGTGGACCCCTTCCTATGTTATTCACAGCAACCACTCTGAACTCATATTCGGAATATGGGCTTAAGCCAGCCACACTATATCTTGTTGTGGCTACTCCATCAATTTCTTTATATAGTTCCTCGGAATTCTTAGGCTTATGCTGGATTATGTAGTAAGACACTGGCTCAGGATTTCCAGAATCCCAGGTCAAAGTAATGCTTGTTGCTGTGCTTTCAGTCACAACAGGAGTTCCTGGAGGTTTGGGCAATGCTAGAAAAAAATATAATAAAATTTATTCAACTGGGGGTAAAAATGTAGCGATAGAAGAGAAGCATAAAAATAATTAAGGAAATCCATAGTTATCTTGAGAACAGAAAATATCTATTAAAATATATAAGAAAAAAATATATGTATTTATTTGTTTGTGTAATTTCTATGCCACCCATATCATTCTGCAAATGATAAGCCTTAAAATATTAAGGGTTTATTCAATGTCTGCCAGAAAGAAAAACAAATTATTTTAAAAAGCATTAAACTTTTCTAATCTTAAACACAAATCTAAATGTGTTTTAACAGGCCTCATATACTGAATTTTATAGGAGTGGGGCACATAGTAGAGAAGAAGAGGAAGGGCATCAGAGAAGAGGATGGAATGGAACAAAGTCAGGTTTTAATTTAGTTACGTTTAGTTCCTACCTGAATAAATAACAAAAAGATTTAGATCATAATTAAAATGTTTCATTAATTTCAATGGATATTAATTACAGCTAATTAATATTTTGACTATTGAAAATAAAAAGCTCTTTCAGAATATCCTACTGCTTCATAGAATGCATTGTTCTAATTGTGAATATATGGCTCAATTGTAGGCTCAATTGTAGACAAACCTAAAATTGGCTGAGGATGATCCCAACAAATTTATGAGACCCCAAAGGAATGAAGACATCTACATATTAATAGTCAACATATTTGTTCCTTGTATTTCTGCTATTTTTGAATATTTTTTTGCCTATGTTTACAATCCCGATTTATGTCTTAGCTCTTGTTTTTCCTACATTCTCATTGTGTAATTTCCACACTTCGGATTTTGAGCACTTATTTGTTTTATATATCAAATAAGTTTACAATAATTATAATACTTTATATTTATTATAATATATTTATAATAGTTATAATAAGTAAAACATAAAGTATAAAACACAGGAACAAAAATCAAATCAAATAAACATAAATCAATACCATTCAGCAAACTTCAACCAACAATTAAGGTCTGTTAAAAATATGGCCTTTTTTCTAAATAATATTCTTTTCCTAAATAATGCAAAAATGTATTAAAATTATAACTCTCCACTGAATTGCACAGGCTACACAGGAGAAGAGCCACCATGTACTGGATATGAGCTTTTGGCAATTGGGAGCAGTGGTAATCTTTACAGATAAGGTCAATTGAATTCACTTTGAGATAAAATCCAATTAGATGTAAGTTTTAGGTAAGTAATCTTGGAAATGGCTTTCTTGTCTTATAGATTTTTTAATTTTCAGTTTGTACATTAATAGGAAGTAAGACAGGATATTGGGAAGATGAGATTCACCAGTTGTTTACTTGATCTTGGGTCTCCAAGCCAGGTCGGGACTAGTCCCATGTTTATTAATGCCTGCTTAAGTCAAGGATGCAATCCTTCTTGATTAAAGGAGGCAGTCCTGAGAAAAAGCCTTCATGTGATCCAGAAGGTCATTGTAATAACCATATGCAATCTTCTATTTCTAAATAAGGTGATTAAAAAAAAAATTGTAGTCTTGCAACTTCAGATACTGTTTCAATCAGGGTTTGTCCTAGGCATGTTGAGGGTCTGTCTGGGCTGGTTTATAGAAGAAAGGCAGACTCTGACATACCTAGGGGAAACTCTAATTGAAAGAGCCAGGTTATTATAATACCTGACAAGTCAACATGTTTATATTGGATATTCATATACCATGTTTCCCTGAAAATAAGACAGGTTCTTATTTTCTTTTGACCTCCAAAATAAACGTTTGGCCTTATTTTCAGGGAGCACTTATTTTCGGGGAGGGGGGAGCTTATTTTAGTGCATGTGCTAAAAAACACGATTGGACTTATTATCTGAGGAGGTCTTATTTTCAAAGAAATAGGGTAGGATGCAGCAAGTGCCCAAGTATTCATAAATAGGAATATGGGGTTTAACAGTTCCTTTGCAACCAGCTCATCTTTCTTCATCAGTCTGCATCTTGAAAGGAATTAAGGCCAACAATCAGGTTCTTCTCTTTCCCATTTATTCATTCTTGTACCCTATTTGTCACAAAAATCTAGCAGAAGCATTCAACCTTAGGCAGGGCAGCAATCAGAAAAACCCCTAATTAACCAACATGGCCAAGATTTTGCTAGTTAAGTTAAGGCTATATCTGATTTCATTTAGTCTGGCCAAGGTTTCCGGCAACATTATAGATTATTTCTAACTGTCTGGGAATAGATATGTAAATTGGCTCCTCTTTGACCGTTTTCCCATCTATTTTTGGAATTTATATCAGTTTTTCTTGTAATCAGATGACAGAGAAGTAATTTTAATTTCCAGAAGAAACTTGGGTCTTATTCTAAACACCTTCAAACATAATATTTAAATTGATATTACACCTGTAGCCTACATCTAATACTATGCGAATACGTAATTAATCTGTAAAAAAAATTCTTTGAAAAATTGTGGTTTACTACTAAATCTTTAAAAAAAAACAGGTTAAAACATGCATATGCTTCAATTAAAGTTCATACCTTTTACATTTATCTGTGCTATTGCTTCTATAACACCAAGAGTAGACATGGCCACACAGGTATAATTAGCAGACTGCCTAACATCATTGAGCTCTAGGACATTCCTTCCAATTGGCATATCATCTTCTGGTGTCAGATCTTCAGCTCCCAGCATCCATTTTACATATGGCATTGGTGACCCCACAGCAACACAGGTGATGTTAACACTTCCTCCAGGCATAATTTCATGGTTGGTGGGTGGGATTGAGAATCTTGGTGGCACCCGGCGAACTACAATGAAGCACAAATAAAACTAATGACCCATATAAAAATTGGGAACTTAAGAGCTTCCAACAAGACTACATGCATATAAAAACACAATTTAAAGCACTAATTGGTATTTTGAACTCAGAAAAAGAAAAGAGATATATTTGTACATAAAATTATTTCTTTATATATGAAATCATTAATTTTTACTACATTCATACTATTTTTTAATACTTAGTGGATATCAGCAATTAAATAACTATACAATAGCAATACATAAACATCAATACACACACACACGTATATATACAATTCTATTCTTTATACACATATGTACAGAAAAAAAAATGGAAAGTTGACAGCATGCTTGAGTTGAATATTAAAATCAACTTCAGAGCTGTACACTTCCAGCCAACTGATGTAAAAAAAATGTGTTGCATTACATCGTCACATCAGAGCCTTGGATCACATCACCTACATTACACTGAAAATACAACTCTGATTTGCTTTCAGACCCAAAAGTGGATGCAGCCTCAAGACCTCACATAGACATCGAAACAAATATAGGAAAACATATATGTATGTACATGTACATGTACATGTACATGTACATGTACATATACATATACATATACATATACATATACATATACATATACATATACATATACATATACATATACATATACATATACATATACATATACATATACATATACATATACATATACATATACATATACATATACATATACATATACATATACATATACATATACATATATATATATATATATATATATATATATATATATAAAATAGGAGAAGAAACAAGTTCTGGATTTGATCATGCAGGCAAGCAAGTGACACAATTTAAAAGGAATCATGCTCAGGAAAGGAAAAATTTTATTAGGAAATAAAACTAATTAAAGGATTGGGTGGGAAATGTACTAAGACAGAGAAGATCACTTTTAAAATGTGAGGATGTGGTAATTTGAAACAAATAGGGGTTTTAAGGCGATAAGGTAAGAAGTAGGAAGGTACTGGATTAAGCCTAAGGTTGTTACGAAGCAAGTTATGGTAGTGAAAAAGAAGGGAGAACAGTAAAGCATTCCAGATACCATAGTTTTCACATAAAAGGGAAAGAAAAGTACGTTGCCAGGATTAAGGATAATGTTAAAAGCAGTTCTATGTGTACAAAATGAGGGATATTAGTATCTACAACACATAGCAACAAGGTACTGCATTAACAAAGTAATCAGCATTTAAGCAAAGCACAACAGCAAGAAAATGATTAAGAATCAGTGTTCCTGCTTCATTTGTTCTGTATGTTTCATTTGTATATTGCAAGTGTTGAAAAAGGAGAAGCAACCAATCGAGGCCTTTTGTTCTACAAAATACTGCATCCTTTATTATGCCAGCTTTTTAGATAAGAAGCTAAACTGTACCTCTCAGTGATAAAATACAGTAAATCAACATGTTCCCGACTTGGAGAAATTGACACCTAAGTCCTATCATTAAGAATGGGAGTTATGGGGGTGTTTTTAGTTATTTATATAGGGAAAACCTTAGCTGGGTCAAGACTCCAGACAAACATTTCTTTAATTTCAACCTTCCTACTGGATTGAATAAATATAGACATGAAAGAGGCTTACTCTGATGGCCTCATGAGTGAATGGGAGGGGCACAGGGGGAAGAAGGAGCCAAACATGCCTTTCAGCCAAAAGACAAAAAGTTATACAAGCAAGTGACAGGCAGTGCAGACTCTGTAATCCCAAACAGAGTAATTGGGGGGGGGGGGGGGCAGAGGGGGATGTTTTGCTTTGTTGTTTTTTTTAAATAAAACTAAAACACAAGAGAAGTTTTAGTCTTCATGCTCGGACTGCTTGGAGAAGCAATTAATTGTAGAAAGTCATTCCTGGATCAGCAGGCATCGACAACAGAAAAGAAAAGGGAAGGAAACTGGAAGAAGGGAGGAAAAAGCAGGAACACTGACCAAATTGGCAAGGCCTTAAGCATTCAGGAGTATTACCCCTGTTGGTCATGCATCCAGACTTCCATGTTCTTTGTCCATGCACAACAATCAGATACCATCACACATTAAAAGCCATGGCCAAGGCATTCTCTGCTTTAACGTAACACTAACTTTAAAATAAATAAATAAAAAGGCCACAATGCAACTACATTCATTTCATTTATATTCCTTGTTACTGGTTTAATTAATAGTTTTGTAAGGTGGGTAAAAAAGTAAAAAACACACCAACCTTCTCGCAGCTCTGAGGGATGTAGGGGGTTTGATGCAGAACACAATGAAATGAGGAAAGGAGAAAAACAAGGGAAACACAGAGAGAGTAAAAAGGCCATATCAAGGCTTTCAATGGCTACTTGAACATCTTTTACTTGCTCTAGTCAAACCTTCCTACCTCAGTTCTGTTAGCAATCTTTCACAGCTATTACGGTGTTAGAAATTAGCATTATTTGAAAAAAAAAATCCTTCAGATTACAATGGCATACATGCCTCATGCAGTTTAATATTTTCAAAAGGAAAAGGTTTAGGTAGTTTTCTAAGAAGGCCATAATCATTTCTGAACCTTTTCTCCCACCCACCCCAAATTAAACCATAAATACTTTTGAGGAAGTTGTATATTATAACGCCCTGACAATGTCATGAGCTAAAAACTATGTTTTAAAAACAAAAAATATGCCTTTCTAACCTAACCTTTCATTTAGCACTCTCGCTTTGCAGAAAGATATGAAAGACTCAGATAATGTAAATTACGCCACGAAGTTACAAAAGGGAATGCTTCCATGAATTTATTTTATTTATATATATACAGTTTCCTCCCCTTTCTTCCTCTTTTTCTCAAAGATCAGGTAGTAATACATTGCTATGGATTACATATTTCAGTTAATACTTCAAATTAAATAGTGAATATATAGTGAATAGGGTTGACAGAAAAGGAAATCACCCTAGTCTTTTTCCCTAAGAATTTTCAAACTAAAAACTTTTCCTTTTAACAGGGGTCACATGGCAACTATACCTCAATACTTTGTGTTTCAATTACAGTTAAATTAGTTTCACAGCAAGCAATACTGGGAATTTAAATACACCAACATAAACAAAAGAAGAAGAAAAATAGACACCCCCCCAAAAAAAAAAAATTAATACAACGTTCAGATAACTAGCCAATGCAGGAAAGGTAGAAGTCAAGCTGTAAAAAAATACAAATATACTTACAAACTTTAAATCACAGAGACATATTAGAGTCAATAGTGTCTTTCTTCTTCCCAGTGTTTTCCACTAAGCCTTTAGACCATTTCTCTAACGTCTATGTTTTCCCATAATGCCATCAATACTACAAGTTGCTAAAAGATAAACCTCAAGAGAATCTTAACACCCTTGAGTCTGAATGAAGAGTTGATGCCAGGGTTATGTCATTCCTACCTCTGACATAAAGATTGGCAGGGGCAGAATAGCGAGTACCCGCACTGTTGGTTGCAACACACTCATATTTCCCTTGGTCAGATTCTTCACTCAATTCGATTTGGAGGGCACCTGTATGGATATAAAATATATTCCCAAAGAAATTGTCAAAACATAAGCCTTTCAAATTCTTAACAATACACCTCTTAACAATAATGAAAAACCCTGAAAGCGAAGATCCACTCAACGTCGGTTCATTTTCTCGCTAAGGTAACACAGACAAAAAAAATGATGTGATGAAAAAAACAAGGAGATTATTTTTTTCACACCATCAATACTAAAACAGGAAAACAATCTGCATTTGTCAAACAATTGTCTAGCATAATACTTTTTCTCCTAGACTATTAAAATGAAGATGGGTGAGACTGCTTCAAGGAAGTATGGCTTTAAAATAAAACAAAGGAGATTAGATTATCGGGTCATCACGTTTGGTTTTACTAAATTCTACTTTTCGTGTGTGTGTGGTAAAAGTAATACAAAATGTGGAACTTGGCAAAAAAGGGCAAGATGGATTTCAAGAAAATCTTCTTCTGAAGAAGCCCAAAAATGTGCAGCAAGTACAAAAAAGGCTGCTTGAAGTGAAAAAGGAAACAAATTAGTTATTTATAGTAATCAAAAGAAACAAAACTCCCTTAAAGACATGCAGGTTTGTAAGAAAAAGAAACACATTCAGCCACAATTTACAATCTTTTAGTGCATTTGCTGAAAAACAAGAGGATTGAATTAGAAGGCACCAAAAAAAAAAAAAAGAAAAAGAAAAAAAGAAAAAAGTTTAAAAAATAAACAAAGAAGAAGCAACCAACCACTGCTGAGGACCTCGGAGTGGCCCCCCAAGACACCCATCAAAATCCACGACTGGGATTAGCAGTGTGGTGTCAGAAAACCCAAGAAAAATACAAAACAAGAATTACAAAAGACATGGACAATGTTCATAAAACGATTAAAACCCAGCAATACCACATACCATTAAGAATATTCAAATATCAACATTTCAATTTTCAAAGCCTGAAGATCAGAAGGATCGAAAAATCAATTGAAGAGTCAATCCAAGAAAAAATACATATTGTATTAGGAAGAAGAATGTGTTTATATATAAATATATAATTGAATTTAAAAGAAAAAAGTTTACTTGAACAAAAAGAAAAAAGAAACCCTTTTAAAGACAAAGTTAAAAAGAAGATATTCCTTGTTGTCTTCTGCATGTCTGCAACTGTTCTCCAGACCATCTTGGCTTGGTCCAAAAAAAAAAAAAAGAACAGCTAAGGAAGAAAAAAAATGATCTTTTTTTTTTTGCTCCAGTTGGACCAAAAAAAAAGAAGAAGGAAAGAAAAAAAAAGGTAGAAAAAGAAGAAAAAAGAAAAAGAGGAACAAATGATACGCTGTGACTGGGTTGTGGCCCTTAAGACCTGGATATGCTTTCTTTGAAGCATATCACAAAATAACAAACTTTTTTTTTCCAAAAAGAAAAAATAAACAGAAAAAACACATTTTTAAATGGAAGGTGAAAAATATGTCAGGGAAAAAAATCACAAGATGAAAGTCACTGACCATAATTAAATAGGACAAAAGGAATAAATAAAACTGATGACTGATTTAGATGATGCATTTATTTTTTTAAAAATGACAATAATGAAAGGGATGGGAGGACAGAAAGAATAAGATCATTCTGTGAACGTTAGTTCAGCAATCTTACCTCTTATTGGTGTACCACCTGGGTAGATAATATGAATGCAAATAAGATTAGAAAGAAGAAGCATTAGTACGAGAAGAAGGAGGCTAGGGCTTTGGAAGAAGAATCAAATTAGAGTTACAGAATTAAATAAGGACTTAAAGGAATCTTGTTTTATACTGTCAAAACAGGAATATATTTAGGCATAATAATTAGATTATAAAAAATAGTATACCAAAATGGGGAAGCCATCATCTTTGGAAGTGGGGTGAGGTGACAAGGGCAGGGGAGTTCCTTCATTCATACAAAACTTACACTTATACTTGGGATTATTGAGGAATAAAATATCTTATATATATGTCTGAAAGCCTAAAAAAAATCTTTATAATTCTACAGTTAATCACAACAGTTTAGGAAGTGAAACTGGGAAGAAAAAGAGGGAGAGATACTGAAGAAAGAGAGAGAAAAACAGAAACAGAAAGTTGGGGGAAACTTTATACTAAAGACTATATAAAAATAAACACTGAGTTTATTTTGGATTCTTCTTTCACTTAGTCTGCTATATTTATGTGACATTTGTGTTTTGTTCTTTCTCACTGTGAGTTTCTATACAACAACATTTCTGTGAAGGATTGTGTGTGCACTACTATCACATGTCTGGTGACTACCCTGTTAGTAAAATGCATGCCATGCATTTTAAGAGTAATAATAAGCATTATAATACCATAATTATAGTATTCTGCATATGAAAATTAGTGGGGGTGAAGTGCGCTTCAGAACTAAGCACTTACCAATAGATTCTGGAGATTTAAATACGGAGAGAAGAGAGACAGCATAAAAATATTATTATATTCCTTATAATTTGGTACAAAATCTTTCAAGTTAACGCTTTATATATTAAAGAATTTATGTCACAGGTGAAAATCACTCTAGTTTTACATTAAAAGAGGTTTGCTCTACACAATTCTGCTGATAACAAGCATAGAAGTTGGTAACAAGACGGCTTAACATCACCACAGGACAGATCAGAAAGGTAAACGTTCTGGGAATCACCTGATTTTATAGCATTATTATTTCTGAAGTAAGCAGCTAGTTACATTTCCCATCCCTTATATGATATATTTTATATGGGGAAAAGCATACAACTTATAAAACATTAGTTATATTATTATGAAGCTGCATGAGGATGATGAGGGATTCCATCTGGTAGGGAAACAGGGAAAGAAAAAGAGCTGCTAAAGCTGGACTCTACACGAAAAGCAGGCTTCTGTAGATCCAGATACTGAAATACTAAGGAAGTTCCAGAATCACTACTGTGGCTGGATACATCAGAAAGCTCTTAGCCAATTCATAGTAATCATCATCATCATAACAATAATAATCTTTCCTTTCAAAGTATATCCCAAGGATAGTTATTATCGTTGTAGCGGCACTTTGCTTTTTTAAAAAAATGTTGGTTAAAAATAGTATACAAGAAAAAAGTAATGTGTTTCATGTATCAGTGAATGGTAGGAAGATATGTCCCAACTGGCTAATCTTTGGTGAATTTCAAATGTTGAAAACAATTCACAAAACACAATTGTTATATAGTATTTTTAAACATCAAAAACGACAAATTTGGGTTGAATGAGGATAATCATTGGTACTCCTTGCATATCCTGAAGTCCAATGCTAATGATAATAATAATGAGAGATAAAGGTAGAAGAGAAAATGGATCTGTCAAATACTGCTGAAAAGCAGTAAATAAAACAAAAAACAAAAAATTGAAACTACAGTCACAGCAGTGAGCAATGTGGAATAAACAGAAGCTGCAAAACATTCTGGGAACAGACTATGGAAATTCTGGGAACAGACTATGGCTACAACACAGACATGGACAACACTCAACAACATAAAAAAGAGGAGGGAATAAATCACAACCCAAAAAATAAAACAAACACACAAACAAGGAAAAAGAACAGAAACAACAAAAATAAAATCCAGGAAAGAATTGTTTAAGGCATTACTGAAAACAGTAACAATACCTTACCTGATCGTAACTGCTTAATGCGCCCATTGTTGTTGCTTGTGTCTACGGGTAAAAAATCTTTGAACCATGTTATTTCTGGATCAGGATTGCCGCTGGCTGCACATAGCATAGTGGCTGTTCGAGTGCGCTCAACCACCTTTAACTGTGGTCCCATATCAATGGTGGGAAAACCACGTGGAATTTGATCCTCTGGAAAGAAAATAGAATATGGTTTATATATATTTTTATTATGAACCTCATCACTTTTATAGATGCATTTCAGATTCTGTGTATTTCAGACCTATTTTTAATCAAATTTTCAGGTTTTTTTCCTTATAGAGTGGTAGGAGTACCCTAAACCATGAATCAAAATAATTTCAGCACTAATTCTATTCTTCTTAATCTGATAGTATCCTGATTTATTTGCAGAATGTCCAAGGGAAGGCAGTTAAAAGTTTTCAGAATTTGTATCCTACAAGGATATTGTTGTTGATTTAAAGATATAAATTATAACTTCCACTGACAGGTGAAAACAGTGGGGAAATGGAAGCTCGGTACCCAACTCAAAACCGATGAAGATTTTTTGCTGCATAGGTCAAAATAATTTGATTTTTCATAAGCTCTTAAAGATACAAAGCTATGTGACCTTTAGAGGAAGACAAGTTTCCTAAATTTAGTGAAACCTATGTGTAATAAAATATGTACAGGTAATTTTTGATTTATACCCACAACTGGTATCATTCAGTAAGTCGTTGAGGGAGTCATTGAGTGAGATAATCATTAAGATAGACATTCACATGTCAACTTTGTTCAATGACTACAATCATGGCACTTCTGGTTGTGGTCATTAAGTGTTCTACTGGGTTGTGAAATGGACCAGATTGAAAGAGCTGCCTGCAGAATACAGCTTCCCTCTTGTGTGTGGAAGGGAACTGATCTGGCAGACAATGGGAACAGAACAGATGTTTGGGATCTGACCTCTGCTTCTGCACCCCCACTGAATTCAGCTCTTTTGGATGTAAGCTGCATTTGTATCCCAGTCATTGGCAGGCAGCCCCTCAAAAACGAGAGGAAGTCGTCTCAGCAGGTAGCAGCAGCTTGCAACCTTCCCTACTGCTTTCTCGCTGACTTTCAGGACACGTCAGCAGAGAATATTGCAAATGGTGACCACATGATCATAGGCCACCTGGTAACCAGTTGTTAATTGTGAACAGGTTGCCAAGCAGCCATATCCTCATCACATGACAAGGGGGAATAGAAAGATGTTTTACAACAGCCAAAAATTCAATTGTAAAATTTTCAATGCCATATAACTTCAAACAGTCATTTATTTCCTAAATTGAGCAGTATCTGTATGAGATGCTTTATTTTAAAAAAAAAAAATACTTCCCGTTCCTGTGATAAAAACCTTTGTTTTATCAATTACAGTATTTTTCGGACAATAAGACACACTGGTATATAAGACGCACTAAGAGTTCGAAGAGGTAAAGAAAAAGAACGTTGGTCTTACCTGAACGTTTTTTTCGGTTGAGAGGAGGGAGGGGTCACAGAAGGGTTATCACAGCCTGATTGGTCCATTTGACTGAGAGAAAGCTTCTTAACCTTTGGCTTCTCCCGTTGGTTCCCAGTTTCCGCGATGTTGTTGCATGCATCTGTAACAACAAACAAAGACAAGGGAAAGCCCCCCCCCGGGGCCACCCGATCCTACACCTCCCGGACCCTGTCTATCTAACTAGGGCGGGAATGTGACCCCTCCCTCCACTGAACCGAAAAAAACGTTCAGGTAAGACCAACGTTCTTTTTCCAGTAGAGTGGAGGGAGGGGTCACAGAAGGGACATACCCAAGCTACGTCCCCGGGCGGGCAGACTGGGTCCCAGGTGAAGGATCGGTCACCACCCTCTGGAGGACCCGCCGCCCAAAAGATGCCTCAGCCGAGGCATAAGCATCCAAACGGTAGTGCCTAATGAAAGGCGTAGGAGAGGCCCAAGTGGCCGCCCTGCAAATATCCTCGAAGGGCGCTCGGGTAGCCCAGGCCGCAGTGGTAGCGGCACTGCGGGTGGAGTGGGCAGTGATTCCTGACGGGGGAGTTTTCCCGGAAGCACTGTAAGCTTCAACTATTGCCAACCTAATCCATCTCCCGATAGTGGAAGAGGACACCTTACGTGCCAACGAGCCCGGCTGAAAAGAGACGAACAACGCCTCGGTCCTCCTAACGCCCTCCGTCCATTTCAGGTAAATGCAGACGGCGCGGCGGACGTCCAGCCTGTGCCACACGAACTCCTGCTCCCTTGCAGGATTGGGACAAAAATTTGGAAGCACAACCTCTTGGGCCCTGTGAAATTGAGAATTCACCTTCGGGATAAACGAAGGATCCAAACGCAGGACAACCCTGTCCTGGTGGATTATACACAGATCACTGCGAGAAGAAAGAGCCCCCAATTCTGAAATGCGCCTGGCCGATGTAATGGCCACTAAAAACACCACCTTAAGGGTGAGAAGGCGCATGTGCACCGTCCTAAGTGGTTCGAACGGGGAGCCTGTCAGAGCCTTGAGGACCAGAGTAAGGTCCCAGGTCGGGAATCTATGAACCGGAGGCGGACGGATGTTAGCCGCCCCTTTAAGAAAACGCTTAACCAAGGGAGACCGAGAAAGGGTGGGGGAACCCTCCCCCCCCAGAATGGTGGCCAAAGCCGCCACCTGTCACCGGAGCATATTCTGAAGGAACTCCAATACGTCCGGGACGGTAGCCCTAGAGGGATCCAACCCCAATGGAATACACCACTTTGCAAACGCCCTCCAAGTGGCATTGTAAATCCTAACCATGGACGGTCTCCTAGACGCCTCTAAGGTGGCTATAACTCCCGACGATAGTCTCCTCCCCCTCAGGATCCCCCGTTCAATAGCCAGGCGGTCAGATGAAGCCACTGAGGCCCTGGGTGATGCAAAGCCCCCTGACTCAGAACAACCTACCCTGGGGAAATCCTCCAGGGGTCTGCTACCGACAGCTGGACCAGGTCCGCGAACCATGGTCTCCTCGGCCAGTACGGGGCTAACAGGATAACGAGAGCCCTCTCTGTGACTACCTTCCTTATCGTACGGGGAACGAGGGGAAGGGGAGGAAAGGCATAAAGAAGGCCCGGGGGCCACCGGCTCCTGAGAGCATCCGCTCCTTCCGCTGACGGAGACTGGAAATGGGTGAAGAACCACGGCAGCTGGGCGTTGTCGGGGGAGGCGAACAGATCCACCAGGGGCGTGCCGAATCTGCTGCATATCTTCAGAAACAACTCCGGCCCCAGTTGCCACTCGCCGTCGTCCATGGTTGTGCGACTCAGCCAATCTGCCTGAAGATTGGACACCCCCGAGATGTGCTCCGCTACTATCGAAGCTAAGTGTCTCTCTGCCCACAAGCCCAACGCCTGCGCCTCTCGCCAAAGGGAACGGGAGTGAGTGCCCCCCTGGCGATTGACATGGGCCTTTGTCGCCACATTGTCCGTGAGCAGGAGGACATGGCGCCCCCGCAGGTGATGACGAAAAGTCCTGAGGGTGTGTCTCGCGGCCTTCAGCTCCAGCCAATTGATGTTGTGGCGGAGATCCGAGGCAGACCAACGTCCCTGGGTCATGTCGGAGTCCATTACGGCCCCCCAGCCAAAGAGGCTGGCATCCGTCGTCACGGTGACTCTCTCGGGTTCCCAAAAGCAAGCCCCCTGTTGCAGCGCTGGGGACATCCACCACCGAAGAGAGAGCCTCACCTCCGCTGGTAGAGGAACTGGCCGCAAGGAGTTGCTCATCATCCTTCTCTGGACTGGAATCAAAGCCCACTGGAGAGGTTGCAGATGGAGCCGAGCCCAGGGCACTATCCCTATACAAGAGACCATCTTCCCCAGAAGTTGAGACAAGGTCAGGATGGAAACAGACCTTCTTTTTCTTACGGAGGAGACCAGTTGATGTAGGCTGGTCAAGCGGTCTGGGGATAGGCGAACCCTCCCTGACTCGGAGTTTATCACTGTCCCTAAGTGGAGGATCTGTTTGGACGGGGACAGGTGGCTCTTTGGAAAGTTCACGGAAAACCCTAACTCCTGAAGCCAACGGATCGTCAGCCGAAGATCCGACGTGGCTCTGGGGAGGGACTCCGCCTGGACCAGGACGTCGTCCAAGTAGCACTGAAGTCTCACCGGGATGGAACGTAGGTAAGCCGCCAGTGCTGCCAGGACCTTGGTGAACGTCCGCGGAGCTGAGGCCAGACCAAACGGGAGGGCCCGGTACTGGTAATGTCTGCCCTGGTGGGAAAACCTGAGATAGCGCCGGTGAGACTGGAGAATGGGGATGTGGAGATAGGCCTCCGTCAAATCTACTGAGACCATGAAATCCCCCTTCCGAATGCCCTGCAGGATTGATTTCAGGGACACCATCTTGAACCGCCTGTAGACTAGGTAGCGGTTGAGACGTTTCAGGTTGAGGATTGCCCTCCAACCCCCCGAGGATTTTGGGACTACGAACAGATGTGAGTAGTAGCCCTGACCCCTCTCCGGCCCCGGAACTACCTCCACCGCCCTGATGTCTAGGAGATGGGCAACAGCGAGGTCCATGAGACGACGGCGTCCCGGGTCTCGAGCCAGGGGGGAAGACCTTGAAAACACTCGGGGGTTTGGAGAGGAACTCTAACCTTAGACCATGGCGAACGGTCGCCCTGACCCAACCGTCTGATGTGATCTGATCCCACTTGTCCGCATACAGTGCCAGGCGGCCTCCGATGGGATGACTCGGGTTCGAGTCATTTCCCCCTGCGGAAGGGACGGCCGCCCCCCCCTCGAAAAGGCCGCTTGGACTGCGGCTGATACCTAGAACGATCTTGAAAGTTCTGCCTATTGAACTGTCTGTCCTGCCTGTATGGTTGGTAACGCTGATCCTGATCCCTGTCATAGGATTTGAACTGGGTCCTGCGATAGGGGTGACTACGGGACTCCGCCTTTTTGGTGGAGGTAGGCATAACCTTCTTCTTATCTTTATTCTCTACTAAGATCGGCTCTAAGGAAGCCCCGAACAGATTAGTGCCTGCAAAGGGGGCAGCCACCAGGTCCCACTTGGCTTTATAGTCCATCTGCCAGTTCCTGAGCCATAGGAGCCGACGGGAGGCCACAGAGGTGGCCAAGGCACTAGAACCAAATCTAACAGCGTCTAGTGTCGCATCAGCCGAATACTGACATGCTGCCATAATTTTAGCTAAATCCTGGTGTACCCGCTCATCTTGGATCGGAATACGATCCTGAAGCTGGCGAAGCCACATAACCGTTGTACGGTTGAAGTACGAGGCGGCAGCCGCCGCCCGCACCGCCCATGCTGAGGCCTTGTAATTTTTACGTAAAGTGAGCTCCGCTCTCTTGTCATCTGGCTTAAGCTTGTCTGCCGCGTCCCCCCAACCACCGGGGAAGAGGAGACTAGAGCTGCTATGGCTGATCTATAACCGGAAGCTGAATAGCCTGCACAAAGGACTTTTCCATGTTGTAGGCGCGACGGTCGTTGCTGCCTGGAGGAGAAAAATTAGAGGGACGGGCCCACTGGCTGGTAGACACCTCTAAGAAAAGGGGGGGGAGCAGGAATCTCTTCCTTATTGGTGGCCGTTGCTGAGAACATGACCATGTCTGGATCCGTGGGCGGTGGGACTGTGGGGTCCCCCGTGCCCACCTTGGTGGTCCTCCTAGCCTTCTTAAGCAATGGTTTGAACATGGCCTGGAGGACAAAGTTGGAAGAACAAGGCGGTTCAGGGGCCGCATCCTCCTCCTCAGAAAACCCCCAATCATCCCTCCGTGTCTCCCCCCTAGAGGAGACCTCACTCATGAGAGAGGGGGAAGAAGCCCTAGATCTGGACCTACTAAAAGGAGTAACCCTAGTGTGATGGTAAGGCCTGTCTCTTTGGGCTATGCCCCTAGAAATGGCTGCAGAAATTAGTCTTTTGAGATTCTCAGGAAGGTGTTCTAGATCCTCCTGATCACCCTCCGAATCAGAGTCTGGTGCCACGTGGGGCCTACTATATCTCCTGCCCCTAACGGGACCTGCAGAGGTACCTTCCAACGGGTCCCCCCTATCTGCCTCTCTAGTCCCAAGGGAAACAGAAGGAGAGCGAGGGCCCCCCCGCTGTTGACTCCTATCAGATCTGCATGAGGAAGCAGAGGAAGAAGAAGAAGGGCTGAACCCCCTGGCCACAGGTGGGGAAGGGCAGGAAGCCACAGGGCGTGGAGATCTGGATCTAGGCCCAGGATCCCGGGCCTGTCTTTTCTCAGCTCTTTCGATGACCTTCTCTATAGCCCTGGATCGCCTGAGCTCATCCCTTTGCAGAGCTCTGGAAGGTCTGTCCTCTGCCGAAGGCCTAGAAGCCCGAGGCCTAACAGGGGGAGTGGGTTCAGCCTTATCATCGCCTGCCTGAGACGGCGCGGCCTGCTGGGCCTCTGCTCTATCAGCCATCGCCCCACTCACGTGCACCAAATGAATTTTGAAGTAGAAACAGCCCTTCAGCTGGTGGGGATCGCCTGCTCCGGGCCTCCGGTAAAACTGCAAACTGCACGGCCACATTGTATCCAGCCTCTCCGTGCTGCAATGCCCAGACACGTGATCCAAAATGGCTGCCGGCTTCTTTGGGCGGTCCCTGGCAAAAGCGCACCTAAAAATGGCCGCCGACCTCGCCCTTAGCTTCCTCTGCCTGCAGGCGGCCGCTCGCACGCTCGCCGCCCCCAACGGCACCCAAGATCGTCGCTGGAGCTCCTAAATCACCAGGAGATCTCCAAATTCTAGAAAAAAACGGCCCCGCGCCGCTGCCGCGGGCTGTAACCGGCCCCGGACTGCAAGCAATTCAAATCTGAAGCCGATCTGTCGCTTTCGCACTGAAAAGCCCCGGCGCGCTGCGACTTTCGCTTAAAACATGTGCAGAGAACGCAGGGTCACCCGGCACGCCCGAGACACCAGGCATCAGTCCGGAGCGACCCTCGAGACGGGGGAAGGAAGCCAGCCCCCCCCTGAGTCTCCCAGCCTTCTGAGGGCAGCCGAACAACAGCCCTGTAAGGCAGACCCACTACAAAAAATTTTTAAATTTACTAAATCAAAAATTCTAAATTTACAAAGATCAATTGTCATGCTACTGACTAACTAGAAAACCATAAAACACTCCTACTAGGAACCAAACCTGAGTCTTGGACCTTGACTGAGAGGAAACAGGGAACCAACGGGAGAAGCCGAAGGTTAAGAAGCTTTTTCTCAGTCAAATGGACCAATCAGGCTGTGATAACCCTTCTGTGACCCCTCCCTCCACTCTACTGGAAAAATAAAGTTTTTGTCTTCCCCAACCCCCAGGAGCACTCTGCAGGCTTCAGCAGGGCTGCGGTTAGGCAAAAACGTCCCCATTTTTCACCAAAATGGGGGGATTTTCCCTGCCCCCCCCAGCCCTGCTGAAGCCTGCAGAGTGCTTCTGGGGGGGTGGGATAAGTGTATGACACACCAACATTTCCACACTCTTTTGGGGGGGGGAAAGGTGCGTCTTTTACTCTGAAAATATTTGGTTATTTTCATATAAATTTGAATTTGATGTATTTAGTCAATCATCCTAGCCTCTTGGATTCCTTATTAGTATAACTGTATTACCACAATTGCAGTTTCCAAACGATCATTTAAAAGACTGTAACTTTAATTTCATAAACTATAACCCTATGAGTTTATCAGAAAACTTGTTTCTACCATTTAAATTACACAGCAAACTATAGTAAATATCAATTGTAGCTCATGATATGTTTTTCAAATTATTTCTACTTTCAAAATCTTATGTAATTTGAAGGTCATATGTAGGGCTGCTGACTTATGTACATAAAGCCAGAGCTCTTCCAAGAGTATAACATGAATAATAAGTAATCTAGGGTTTTATCTGATTTAACAAAATAGGACCAGAATAAGAAAAAATAAATAAAAAATAGTATTCAGATATGCATAAATGTTGCTATTATAATTTAGAAATTACGTTCAGTAATTTCTCATTGATTATAAAGGCCTTATTTATTTTTCTTTCAAACACACTGATTTTTCTCCAAAACCAAAAGAAAACAGGAGAAAAGATCAATAACTACCGTGGGCTTATTTTATTAAATATGACTAGTATTGACATGCCACTTTTAAGGAATGAAGATAATTTGTTACAATTTTTCCAGCATCAACACATAATTTCTTTAACTAGAAAATGGTATGAGTGATTCACATAGTTCTAGAAAAGCTTTCACAGGCATTTGAAAAAGTTAAAAGTGAAAACTTGGGAGAGGAGACCAATGCTTGCATTTCTTGATAATTTCCCTCCCACTTAGGGCTACAAAACCACTGACAATATGACTTGTGTATATTGCTATAGCAGAATGGTATTTCCATCTTTTACAAGTGTGAGTTTACTTATCTTTACCAATATGCAAGCTGACATTCTTATGCCATTTTGTATTGACTCTTGCCAAAGAATCCTACATTTTATAACAATTTATAAGATGTGAAGTTTTCACCTTGGGAATTACTGATAAGATATGACTTATGCCATGCTGAAGTAGCACTCTAAGGTATTTGTATGACCTTTCCTTTTCCTATTTCATTTACAAAGAATACACCTGAACTCCCATTTTCTTATAAACATTCACAAACCAAGATAATAGGTCTTGCATACGACTAGGATAAAGAATGAAAAAGAAGTTCCCTCTCTTATTTTTAATAAGGACAATTAAATTCAATCCATCCCTCTTATGCAAATATTCTGTCTGAGTACACACTCCTCATTATATTTCCAAGAGGAACATTATAATGTAGCAGATTGAAATAGTCAGAGTTGTTATACTTTTGACAGTTGTGGCTTGTTTCCAATCTGTCTGTCAGGTATTTGGCAATAAAACCTAGAATTCAGCATAAAATAAGATGGGAAGAAATAATGAAATTTGTAACAGCACCGCTTATCTCAGTGGGCATAAGTTTATATGACATTAATTGCTTTCTGTTCTACTTTAAATGTATTAATTATTTCTATAAAACTTTTCCAATTTGATGGCACAACGTTTAACAGCATATCAGACAACATGAAAAATCACATTAATCAGCAATTATTGTGCCACAACAACCTCTTTTAAAAAGATAAAAAGTATTATTAATCAATATAGTAACAGCTTTAAATTTTTATACCAAATGACAAATATTTTCCCTTCTTCATTAGCATGCACATTAATATAATCATTAAGCTTTTAAGCACAACTTTCTCCAATTTTCATTTTAATATTCACTTGTATTCAATTAGCTAGTCCTTCATCAATATTTTAAATCAGGCATGACTTTCATACCTTTATCACACATTGTCAGGCAAACAGAGATATTATGTCCTTGTGCTGAGAAAGACTTACAAAAAAATGTACACTTTAAAATGAGTTTATGATGGTAATTACAGGAGGCCTGACCACATCACAGTTTCTCAGCATTCATAAAGAATTATAGTATCAATTATGCTTTGTTGCTAATTTTTTTATTCTGTTCTGGCACTTATTCCACATGATTTTATTATTGTCAAGGAATTTTTATGGTAGTTTTTACACCAGACAATTATATTAGAAAATAATAAGGCAGCTTTATTATATTTTACTGAAAAAACTCTGCAATATCACATTGCCTAATTTCAGGCAGAATTATTCTCTTCATTATCAAAAGACCACCGAAAAATGTGTGATATAAAGCATGTTTTATGTTTTTACAAATTAATCCAACTAGTGGTTCTTAAATTGTCATGGTGTATGTGTATGTAGAGGTGTATATGCAGATGTGTGTGCACAAACACAACACAATAATAATTTTACAACCCAATTGTAAAGTGTCACTAGTAATTTTACAACCTAATCTGTAAAATATTATTCGAAATATGACCTATAATTCAGATAACAAGGAAAACACATCCAGCAAGGAATCTATTATTTTTCCATTAACTGTGGTTTCTGACCACAGAAAACTTCAAATGAAGCAACCAAATTTTACCTGTGAAATTTGCTGCCTCTGACAGAGTAACATGTGGCAGTATGTTTCATGTGGGAGTGTATTAACTGAATTTTAGAGATCAACATAGATGTTGGTTGAAATAAAAGAGAGATAATTTGACTAATTTAAAAATATGCTAATAACTGAAATACATGTTTATTCAATCATCAAAATACCCAGATATTCTATCAGCTAAATCTAGATCTTTCGGGATGTTGATGGAAGATTCAATGAAACATAGAAGAGAAGGAAGGAGGTTGTTTGAGAAGCTGAAGTCATGCAGATGGGCGCTAGCACAATTCCAGTCCATCCAAGAAAAGGTGGGTCAATGTACACTAAATGTCTATATTGCAGACACTTTGCTAATGGCAGTTAAAGCATGGATATAGATAGCGTTGTACTTATGGAAAAGTGCATTTTGCTAGCTTGTGCTATGAATATTCCAGATCTGGACTGTTAGGAAATAAGCAAGATGAGGCTCAGGGGGTGGACACTGAATGGCATGCAGGCAATAGTGTTAGTGGTCTTACCAGAAGATTAACAAAAAGTTTTGGAGAGTAGTATGCACTGTTTTCACTTAGATGTATGCTAAACATAGCCTCATATTCCCATGTCACGACTGAGTATGCAGTGCACTATTAAGAAAGCATTTATTTTAATCACTATAGTAATGCACTTGAGATATACTTTGTTCTCCTTTGTCCTTGGTGAGAGAGCTGAGTAGAATACAATGATCTTTTCTCATATTCAACCCAATTCACCTTGAGAAAAAGACCCTCCTTAACTTTGAAATAGTATCAGTGACAATGGGTATAAAGAGAGACCATTTAAGTCTTTGATGGTCTCTTTCTTGGCAGGAATCTTCAAACCTGGAATGTGATAGCCTCTATCTTGTAGGGAGGTAAAGCACTCTAAGATAAGATTGGATTGTATTCTCTAAAATCCAGTGACATGAGGCCATTAAAAAGCAATAACCCATATATGTTAATCAAAAACATTCATGGGCTGAAACTTTAATGCAGACCTATAATGCCAAATAATACAGGAATGTATTAAGAAAATAAACTAGTTAGAAATATATGTTCACTTGATCAAATCTTTGATTTTTAATATTTTACAAGACAAGCAAGTAAGCTTGTTCCTCAAAACAGTATCTTGACACAATTATCTTATTTATCTATTAATAGAATCTTCACTTCAAGAGTAATTGACCTGGGGTGTAACCATTTGAAAAGCTATATGTTACAGCTCAGCTGACAATTGTATTTAACTTTACCTCATGGCAGCTATATTTCAATGAATTGAAATTCCTAGTTCTGTCTACACTTTTTTTTAATAGCTAGATATGGTAAAATAACATGCTGTGCATAACTTTAGGGTTAAATATTCTGTCCTCCAAACTTCATTATTTAAAATTAGTCATTAATACTAGCTTTGCTTATATAGAATTTAAATAATTGTTCAAGCCAAATTTCATGATCAAATTGGTAATGTCAGTTTATTAAAGTTTAACTGATAAGTCAACTGCGTAAGATTGCACGGATATTTTATTGGGGAACAATGGGACATTGGAGAGGTTACAATAGTACTGAAGCACTAAAATCACCTCTTTTTAAATTATGTTACTCACTCAAAGCAGGAAAAAAAAAACCTTTAATGTAGCAACTGCTTCTCTAGTGCTTCAGATAGACACACAAACACAAAATCCTAACCATGTTTTAATATATTTTTCATTAAAAATGCATCACATATACAGCTATTCAGATTCTTGGAATATAGGACGTGTAATCTCAACTGATTCATTTTCAAAGGTTATCTTTGCTATATTCTGTCATCAAGTTTTGGACAAACAGACAGTTTCTATGCAATAAAATAGATGGATACAAATCTGACATTAGAAATAGCAATATCTATGAGTGATAAAATTGTTTGAAGTGAATAAAGCATATTTATTCCCAAATTACTGTATGTCTATGGTCTAATTGTGTCAAATGAAACATTTCAGACAGTTAATGGGGGAATATTGACTAGTATATATCATATATGGATAGTATATAGTAAATGTACACTACAACGCATATGCATACAATTATAGCATAAAAAGCAGACATTTTTGTGGTTTGTGGTCACGGGAATCTGGTAGTAACTGTGCCAATGTGAAAATAATATATGCAACATAATGTCTCAACATAAATCCCAGCCTCTTCTTGCCTCCTAAAATCAGACAAATGTATACTAGTCATGTAGCTGGTACTGTTTCATGTTCTGTCATTTGAGATTTCTTGTGGACATCTATGTATATGGCTCATGATCTGCATTTTATATCCTCTAGAACAGTTTCCAATGACATGCTTGTGCTTCATAGTATACATATTTGCTTTAGTTTTATTATTGCTTTTTCATGCACTTTTAGCTTTTTACAATGCTCTTTGATCATAATAATCTCCTCTAAAGAAAGGATTTTTGTTCCCTATCACCCTTAAGTCCAAAACAGATACAATATGAAACTTAAAACAACTATTCCATATCCTAACCTGTTTTCTGACTCTCTTTATTTGCTATCAATTTATTATTTAGGTGTGGAAAAATATGTGTTGCTATTTTTGCTTTATATACCATTTTGAAAGCAGTTTATATACTGTTCTGGATCACTGAATTAAGTGAAAGGAAAGGAAATACTTCACACCCTTTGACTTCTCACAGCAAACACTTGGTATTAGCTCAAGATCACTGCAGGTACAAGACCATAAACATTGTTATTAGCTTCTGTTTCATCCTACCACTTTGTCAGATTTCCATCATTTTGCCCCTGAGAAACTCACCAGCTAGTTAACCTCAGACAGCATGAGCAAAATTATTATATTTATTTCTGACTGACCTACAAAATAATAGCTCTTTGTTTCAATAATCTTTAGAACTATATACAGCAGTAAGAAATCTGTTATTTGATACATGGGATTTTTTTAAAAAAAACATCCAGATGACCAGCTTTTTTGGAAACAAAATGGTGAAATGAAAACCTTGAAAATTGAGGATACATATATTCAGATCTATATATTAATATTAAATTGGTGGCATGGAATGGACTGCAATTTTCAAAAGTTTATCATCATCATCATCATCATCATCATCATCATCATCATTATTATTTTACTGCTCAGAATATGTTACTTTCTTTGTGAATGTGTTTGCCTATAATATGCTAACTATGTTACCCCATGGTAATTATTTTTGCAAATGTTGATTTTTTTAATATGGAGAAAGATCAGTACAGAGATATGCAATGAACCACTTCAGTATTATAACTGATTAGATAATGTGCATTCACAATCAAGGTGATGGAATTTAGATATTAATGCATATCCTGATTAGGTGATACTACTGGTTAATTATTTAAAATGCCAGAAGAGAATAGATTTATATTTTTCCAATGCAACCATTTTAGCAGGACAATTTGAAAAATAAAATAATGTTCAAAGAAGGCAAAATATAGATTCAGAAGAAAATGCCATCTGAAAAAGTATTTTTGTATTTCTTTAGTTATCTCACAAAGACCTGCAACATGAATGCAACTCGGTGTACCAAAGGAGTAAATATATATTTCTTTGCCAAATGAGATACACAGTTTACTTATGGTAGAACACAATATTTATACTATTTGTTTTAAAGCATATACTAGTGGACCTGCATAACTGCATCAAAAGTAAAACAAGGTATAATAAATCCATGAATATTTTATTCTTTACTCTAAAAAAAATCACATTTTTATGGAATACCTTCCTACAATATTAATGGCCTAAAGCTAACATTTATTCTCACAGTTTATTCTCCTTTCAGTTATTTCAAGAGACTTCAACATGTTGATTTTATGATCCAGCTTAATCCATTAATATATTAAAGTATAATTTTAGGAGTTTCATATCATAAAAAACATTTTTAAAGTGTATAAACAATACAGTTAATAAAATAATTAACATTCAGTAGTTATATGTTATTTTCTTAATCCAGTGATAATGATCTTTTAAAATCCAAAATAATAGGGTTGCAAATTTAATAAGTTCTTTTACATAACCATTTTCAAGCATAGTTTTATTTTCCTACTATTGAATTAAAATTATATGTTGGAAGTCAAACATTCTTCTTTTTAGAATAACTACTCTGGAGAACATAGGATATATCTGTTAAGTTTTACTTCTGACTTTCAACATGTACCTTTTACAATCAATTAGCAATAGCCCCTTTTTCTCCCCAAATATTTAAGCATACCAAAGTGATATAACCCTTGATAAAATCCAGTGATAAATTTCTATGTGTAGAATCAACATTTGTTTATTGAGCAAAAGTGATAATTTTTATTTTTCTCTGTTTTCCTAGTAACTTGAAAGATGCTTTTCAGAAACTACCAACATACTAGAACTGTGATGGTGAACCTATGGCATGTGTGCCCAATATGGCATGCAGAGCCATGTTGCCTGGCACACACAGCGTCATCTGTTCCTCTTCTGGGTTTCTGGTGTGCATGTGCGCGGAACGATAAGCTGGCCTTCATTCGTGCGGCAGTGCCTGAAACTGGAAGAACTGGTCTTCTGTTTTCCAGCGTGAGAATGTGATGATCAGTCAGCTGATCATCATGCATGTATGCATGCCAGTAACTGGAAGTTTAGCTGGCCAGCATGCATGCATCTGCCAGAAACCAGAAGTGTATTTTCTGGTGTGTACATGCCCCCTGGGCAGCTCCTCTTCTGTCCCAGACAAGTGCACAAATTGGCAGGCTCCCTTTTCGGCACTTGGTGTCCAAAAGGTTCACCATCACTGTACTATAATATATCTCAAAATTAAATGAAGGATTACTGAAGGAGAAAATGAGCAGAAATATATTTGTGAGAACAGAACCATTCATATACTTTTACATTCTATTATCTGACTGTGAAATTCCAGCTTAATATGATGTGTAGCTAAATCTTCTAAAATGTCAATGATTTTTTTAACACCTCTAAAGATCTGGTGACTTTATGTCCACTGTCAGAATTGTGACTGGATATTTTATGTTAAAATTATCAGGTGTTCTTTCTCTATATCACATATTAAGCCGTTTGAGATGGGCATAAATATCACATCATATATTGACTATTACATTGGATAAGTGACTCCGAGCAAACAACTTCCATATGATCTAAAAGATAATTAAATTTACCACATACATATTTAGAGTTACATGTGAATTAGCATTACCTTTAATTGATTTTTTTAAAAAAGAGAAATATATATTTTCCTGCTATGTCTAAAAGGAGCATGGATATCTTCACAAGAGGAGAAGGCCAAGAATAAATGTTACATTATCATGCTTGTTAAGAAGGTCAAAGAAGAAAAGAGAAAGAAAGAGAGAGGGAGATGAGTGCAGTTTTTGTCCGACACTATGCTTGAAGCAGTATAGGTAAAGTTTCCCATTGTACATATGTGCTAGTCGTTCCCGACTCTAGGAGGCGTTGCTCATCTCTGTTTCAAGACCGAAGAGCCAGTGCTGTCAGAAGATGCCTGTGTAGTCATGTGGTCCGCATGACTAAATAATGAAAGCATACGGAACACTGTTACCTTCCCACCAAAGTGGCTCCTATTTTTCTACTTACATTTTTACATGTTTTCAAACTGCTAGGTTGGCAGAAGCTGGGACAAATAACGGGTATTCATTCCATTACACGGCACTAGGGATTCGAATCGCTGAACTGCCGACCTTCTGATCGGCAAGCTCAGTGTCTTAGCTACTGAGCCACTGTGTCCCTCGCAGTATAGGTAGTCCTTACTTAATGACCTTAATTGGGAGTAGCAATTCTGCTGCTAAGTGAAAGAGTTGTTAAATGAGAAATTAGGTAACCGCAACTGCACTTTTCAGCCGAAAAAAGACAAAACTCTTCAGGTGTGTTGGCATAGCGCACCCTGGTTCCTAATCCTGGATCTGCAATCACTGTTGACTCTCTCTGCTCTATTGGGTAGATGGTGGGCGACAAGGGATAAAGCTTTAGGTTGTCTAAAGAATTGTTTGGTTTTTTTGTCTTCCCCTACCGTGTAGAGCAAAGACTGATGAGAAAGAGATTTTGAGAGAGTATTGTAAACTTTTTGTATTGGGGGTGGGGGTCAATGGCTCCCAATCCAATCACACTGTCTTCAGTGTGTACAAGAGCAAACAGGTTATTTTCTTGCAATCCCTTTCTCTCCAGTCAATCTCCTATTCAAGTGAGGGGGGGGGGGGGTGTAAAAAAAAAAACCAAAGGTTAGGCCACACAAACAACCCAAGCTGACTGTAATGGCATGGAACTGTATTTCACAATTAAAACATGTTTAAAATATTGTAGTGATCTTTGTAATAAAATGAAATCCCAGGAACACATAGACCCCTTTTCATTAATCCACTAGTCTGTAATTAGGTAGAGGTCTATTACCCTGCCATCACCCCATCCTTTCTCAATACAAGCACAAATAGTCTGCAAATTATATCCCATTATGATAAAAGCACTAAGGCGGGGAAAGCATGTAGAACATGGCTTCTGGCATTTTTAAAACCTTGTACTATAGGCAATTTCAGATCTGTATTTTCTTGCTTTTGGATCAGGAAGGAATCCATTGCATCTCTTTATGTGTCTATACATCAGTCTCCTAGGTTCTATTGAGGCAGGTACATCATTAGTGTCTTCCTTTCCAATTATACTCCAGAATTCAAACAAATCAAGAAAAACCACACACTGATACAAAAATTATGCTCCTTTTTAGCTGCTGTGGCTATCAGTTTACCATATGCATTAGTTTCTTTGATAACCAATGCAATAGAGCCTACCATAATCACATGAGATTTTGTTAGTGTTTCCCAAATCTCTTTCTGTTTTCATCCATATGGATGTGACCTCAACTATGGTAATGTCTCCAACATCATTACATCAAACAGTAAAGACAGAAACAAAGGATATATCCACAATGCACAGGCTTGATGTAGATTGATGATGTCATCTTTCTTGTCACTTTTTGTTATTTATTGCTGTAATTTGATAATCTGCACTGTATATAGTAATATAACAATCTAATTACTGTGTCTACAATTGACATGCACATCTCCCTGAACTTCAAGTGACTGACAGTCCAGAAATAGCCTTTTAAACAATGTCAGCTTTTCATTTCTGTTTGAAAGGTACAGCTAAATATTTTTCAGTTTACATGAAGCTTCAAATCAAGAAACCAGCAGTTTTGACTTCTTGGGCCATCTTTTTACATAGATTTATTTTTCCACACTAACAGCTTACCAATAACTGATGCAGCTGCCCATTGCCTTTTAAGCATCTAACAGATAAGTGTCTGTGTTTCTATTTATAACATTTTATTTGTATTGTGTATAGGTTTTGTATAGTTTTGTATACTTTCTAACATTGTAAGACATCCAGAATTATCCTATAAGTTATCATTAAGGTATCCTGTAAGATAGGCAGTCAATAAATTTAACCAATCTATCAGTCAATTTATAAATTTGTAAATTTACAATCTACAAACAGAACAAATTCTCTTATTTTCCTATTGTATACAGGTGGTCCTCAATTTACATTCCATTAGTAACACTCATTTAGTAACAGTAACATTCAGTAGCAACAGTATTGAAAAGAGTGACTTATGAGTGGTTTTCACATGTTTGATCATTGCAATATCCTCTTGGTCAAGAGTTTCAAATTTAGGCACTTGGCAGCTGGCATGTATTTATGACAGTTGCTCTGCCATGTGTAGAATGGACATATTAGCTCAGCTGTTGAGGGGAAAGGAGCATTTTTTCTTTGTCCAGGCAAGATATCCTGGCTGATTATCTATTCTATATAATAAAATAGGTAGAATAGAATTGGCCAAGTGTGATTGGACACGCAAGGAATTTGCATAAGCTCTCAGTGTACATACAATACATCACAACAGAGTGTTAAGTCATAGACCATAAGATACAATCATAATCATAAGATACAAACAACAAGTGATAAATCATAAAATACCAATAGGAGAAGGAAAGATGATAGGTGAGAAAGATGAGGTGAGAAAGAGGACAAGACAACAAGAATAACAGCCTACTACTTAATATCCAAAGGGTGGATAAAAATTGATGATTTTTTTTTCAAAAAATTAAAAATTGGATTTTTTTGATTTAAATCAGATTTTTTAAATTTAAATTGGATTTTTTTGATTTATATAAAATTTATTTTAATAAAATGTTTTTGAAGTAAAAATCTATCTAAAGATAATTTTCTACTTAAGATACATTAATAATTTAGTTTATTCACCATGAAATGGAGCTTAGTTATGTAGCATGAGGCTATATATTCTGCAATATTGGGACTGTCAGTGAGTCAACAGCATGTCAGAGGAGGAGCCACTGTGGAACATAAATGACAGTTGCTCTTTAAAAATTACGATTTAAATCGAGCTGATTTAAATCAAGCCTTTTTACTAGTGATTTAAATCATGATTTAAATAAGTCGGTGCTCTGGGAGTTAGGTGTTGAGCAGAGCTTTATGGCATGGGGGAAGAAACTATCTTTGTGTCTAGTTGTTTTGATATAGCGGTGTCGAGAGGGGAGAAGTTGAAATAGTTTATGTTCAGGATGTGAGGGATTTGTAGATATTTTCCTAGCCCCCCTTTCTGGTTTGTGCAGTATACAAGTCTTCAATGGAATGCAAACTGGTTGCAATTTTTTTTTCTGCAGTCATATAATTAATTGGTATTTGACTTTGAAAGCAACAAAGTCTGCAAATTTCACTGTCTTGGTAATAGAATAGAGGCATTTAAAAAAAATCTGTACAAGTTTATGACAAAACATGCAGCACTCATAAGCTCATAATTTTAGATGCCTGACATATAAGGTGAAACTGAAAGTCCTATTGTCTAATACTTTCCTTCTCCTTTCTTAGTATGATCACTAGAATGTTATAAACTAATCAAATTGTCTTATCTGTTAATGGCAAACAGGATAGATGATAGTCGATGAGAGAAGAAAACATTGCCATATACGTATATCTTGGCTTCAAATGCATGTGGAAATTGATTCTCTTGCAATTTAGCTGTTGTATCATCTCATTCTGTTTTTAAATGATAAAACCAGTTTTTCATCAATATTAATTTTACACAAGCCTTGTCTTTAAAGAATTACATCCTTTAAAGATATTGCTTCCAGCTGAGAGTTTTAAACTAAAAGCTTAAAGCCAGGTAAATTCTGATAAGCTTGAAGCTCATGGAGCAGTCTTTGTCTTTACCAAAAGTACTGCCACCTGTAAGAACCTTGACCCATTTCCGGCTATCCAATCTTAAGGAGGCTCAGTTGCTCTTAATTATTCTATGCCCGATTTGGATGCCACCACACAAAACTGGCAATCTATGCTGTTTCAGGCTTGATATTGGAAAGGGACCTTGTATATTTGCCATAGAAAATCTGATTCAATAAGTGGATGTTTCTGCATTTTTTCTTCTTTATGAAATTTTTAACACTGATTAGTTTATGTATGAACAGTAGAAATGGATATTTAAAAATTTTATATAATAGGTTCTTGATTAGAATCTTTTAACGTTACATAATACAGAAAAATGCTTCTAATGTTGTCAGTTGAGGGAGCAGATTATTTTAGTACAGTTGCTAATCTAGTACTTTCAAAGGTAGCACATTAGTGCAATATTTCTGTTGCTAAGCAAGAGAAATTAAGTTGTGCCCTGTTTTATAACATTTTTGCTACAGTTATTAAGTGAATCACTGCACTTTTTAAGTGAATCATGTGGCTGTTAAGTGAATCTGGTTTCTCCCATTGACTGTGAAGGTTACAATGGTGATCACGTTGCAGTTGTTGTTGTTAGTTGCAAAGTCAAGTCCAACCCATCGTGACCCCATGGACAACGTTCCTCCAGGCCTTCCTGTCCTCTACCATCCTCTGGAGTCCATTTAAGCTTACACCTACTGCTTCAGTGACTCCATCCAGCCACCTCATTCTCTGTCATCCCCTTCTTCTTTTGCCCTCAATCTTTCCCAGCATTAGGCTCTTCTCCAGTGAGTCCTTCTTCCTTCTCTCATCTTCCCACAGAACCATTCATAGTTCTATTAGACTGTGGCTCCTCCTGGTTTGAAGAGATCTGCTTGCTTTCAACAAAGCACATCAATTCTCACTTGCTAGTTCAAAGATATGCTAGAGTCTTTTAGCTGATAGAAGAGATATGATTCTGCTTCGCTTCCTTGCCATTCCAGGGAGAGAGAGTTCATTTTTTGCTTTCGGCTTATTTTTTTTTATCTTCTAGCTATACTAAGTGTAGCCGGTTCCTCCCAAGAGGCAAAAAAAGTTCAGATAAAATATGAACAGGGAGCCGCTGATAGAGCACAGCTGGTATAGGGATTTTAGAGTAGATAGACATTAATACACACTCACACATTTTTAATCCAGAATCACAACATCTAGAAAAGAAAATAGGAGTTGAGATATCTACCTGCTCATATCACCATCATCTTAGGAATTCTAATATAAGTAATGTTTGGAAGTTACTACTTGATATTATATATTGTTATACTGATAATGTGCTATAGTTATATAGTCGGACTTACAACCACAATTGAGCCCAACATTTCTGTTGCTAAGTGAGTTTTGCTCCATTTTACGAACTTTCTTGCTACAGTTGTTAAGTGAATCACTGCAGTCGGTAAGTTAGCCACATGGTTGTCAGAAGCACAATGACCCTGGACACTGCAACTGTCATATATACATAAGGTCCAGAGGTGGTACTCTGCTGGTTTTCCCTGATTTGGGCAAATCGGTAGCAGCGGCGGAGAGAGGTTCCGCCCACCTACCCAGATGTCATCACGGATGCTCTGCGCATGTGCAAAAGGTTCTGCACATGCGCTGAAGGTTCTGCGCATGCACAGAAGTGCCGCGCGCGAACTCCCGGTTTTGAACCAGTAGCGAAGCTAAGAGGAAACCATTACTGCCAAGGTCCACTATTTGTAACAGTTTTGTAAAAAAATACTCATAATAGGTTCATGCAATTAGTAACCTGAATATTTTTTTGTGTGAATTAACTACTTTAAAGATATATTTTCTTGGTAATGAAAGCAGTACATAAAATTCATACATAAAGTTATCACATAAACTACAGTTTAGTTTTGCCACTGTAATTGATCACCTAACAGCTAAACAACAGAGTATATTGTCTGAAGACCATGAAGGAAGTTGAAGCCCATAGCATACTGTGGTGCCTTTAGATGACTCAAAACCAGTTAGATATGCAGCACGATGCAAATTTTGGCCTCATGTACTGTCTTCCCAATGCCTGCTTAAATCATATTATTTGCATCACAATGTCTTCATGCACATTTTATCATTTGCCCACTTTATGCATTCATGCAACTTTGTTTTATTATTCATTGATTTACTGATTCAATTTTCTAAGGCCAAGCAATCACCAAGCCACTCAAAGTAGCTGACAAGGAGACTTAAGCAAACAATAATAAACTAAAAAAATGAAGATAATAAAAGCAATCATACCATGAAAAGACAATAAATAAATAAACAATCAGAACACTAATATTCCATCAACTGTACACATCATCACAACACAACACTGAAAGAAGAGCCGGGCCTAAAGACTTTTCTAACAGGTAGCAGATTCAGGGTCATCTGGACATTGGGGACATTTTTTTTTTAAATGTGGCTCTACTGACAGAGAAGCATGACTCGATGAGTTGTGGATCACAATATATAACATTATTTTACTGATGAGATTAGGAGCATGCTGTACATGAGAGATCTTATAAATGAGCAGGAACAATTGGCCAGAGGTGATTCTGCAAATATTCAGATTCAAAGTCTTCAGGAAATTCTTCATAGATAACCATCAGTGTTTTGGTTTTTTTGGAATTGCACCTGGAACTGAACTAGCAATATGTTTGTGAAATAAAGATGCTACTTGGGTTTACTGAGGTATGTCCATAACTAAAGATAGTTCTTGACTTACAACAGCTCATTTAGTGACTTTTTAAAGTTACAATGTCAATGAAAAAAGTGACTTATAACCATGTATTAAAAAATGTTTTATGATCTCTCTGCTGAAGTGGAACCACATCCAGAACAACAGCTGGAATCCCAGAAATGTTCGGACCTTGAACTTACAGCTACTCTGCCTTGCCAGGGTTGAACCTATGCCTCCTCTTCCCTCTCCAGATCACAACAGTTCCCCAGGACTATGACATAAACTTGACAACAGTACATGGCTAGTCAATAGTGAAGAGCATCATTAGCATATTGCTGATTGCTGATCTCATATTATTGGATGACCTCACCAGTAGCTTATGTTGAAGTTCAATAGAAGCAGAAAAAGCATTGAGTCCTGAAGAATCCATTTAAAGAGCTTTAGGTTAGATGTCTGCCATCTTGTTAAGAATGACTGGATCCAGGGCTGGAGAAAGGAGAACTTTTCCAACACAATTGCCTCACCAATCCTCAAGTTACAACAGACTCAAAAAAAGTAATTTATGACTCATCCTCAAAGTACAACTGGTGCACCACACCATAACATGATCACATTTCAGGCACTTGGCAAGCAGCTCATATTTATAACCAGTTGTAGCATCATCATGTTTTGTGATGTATTTCAGCATTGTATGACTAAAACACCCATTGAATAAGATGGCTTCAGCTTAATAATCATGTAATGATCATGTGATTTGCTTAACAACCATAATAAAAATGGTCATAAAATTGAGTTGGATTATCCATTTACTTGACTTATAATTGCAACGACCTTTGACCAAAATTCTGGGCTCAATTGTGGCTGTATGTCAAGGACTACCAATATGTCAGAGGATAGTGAAAACCATTAAAAATCAAGAAGGACTCCTATTTCAATTTCATTGGAGGTCATTCACAAGCATGCTCAGTATATCCATGCTGAAATCCAACTAAAAAAAGCTCTAGAAATCTATTTCCTCAGAGAATCTCCAGAACTCAATCACTTTATACCTAGAGGAAAGTTTGGAGGCTGCTCAGAAATTATCCAACATTATTGGGCCCATCCATAGTTCCTGAGGATGCAATACACTGACACCTCTCTTAGTGCAGATACATAGATCAATTCCTCATCAAAGGGATGAATTTCCCATCACACAACTGTTGTTACTATAGAACCAGAAGCAGAATATGATTAAACTGAGAAGAAATGGCTGGTAATAGTGTGAGTGGTTTCTCATTTTTCCCAATTATCTACAAGCTGAAGATCTTCAAAATACTTTTCAAATATTTGGACCAGATATTATTTCATTGTCAAATACTTGTTTAATAAAATAATAATTTTCATCATGACTTCCATTAAAAAATATTTTTATCTAGATTCACAACATTTTAGAAGAAATTGAGACTTATGAAGCATTTTTGTTTATTTTGAATTGGCTCTTCTGCATATATGCTTCATTACTGCTACTGACACAAAGCGCAGGCAAACTGAATTTGAAATAAAAAGGTTGGACATGCAATCAGAGTACCTTCCATGTTCAATGTATTTTCTGCACAGCACCTGCCTAAAACATCTTAAAGCAGCTGTTCCTTTTAGTTTATGCAGTTGCCCTCTGTAGATAACTATGTAATCATGGGAAAATATGACTTTTGGTTTCAGGTTCCTTACATGTGTCAGGCGTGCTGATATGGTCTCCAAATCACATTTTGCCCTTCCAGTTCAGATTTCTGTGTAGTTCATTTCTTTCTGGTGTTAAAATTATTATTCTACTTCAAATGACAAGAAACTTTTCTAAAAAAAAAAAAATCCAGGCTAAAAGTCTAGAATATGTAAGATCAATCTGACTTACGTCTGGACACAGAATAAAAATTGTATTGTTTGCTTTCATGATGACTTATGGCCTGATTTACATGCAAAGAGTGCATCTATCCTTGTCTTGCTAGACTGCTAAACAAAAAGCACTATCTGACACTATCATCCTCACACAGAGATACAGACAAAAGTTTGACCTTTGGTTATAACTGGACAAATTTTATCCAACCCCATTATTCACAAGGCAGTGAGGAAGTGGAAGTTAAAACTGTCTGTAAAGTAAAGGTTAATGCCATATGGCTTATTCCTAACTTTAAATGTTGAATTGCTTCCTTACATTCCATTAACTATAGCTCAGCATAGTTAGTTAACTCCTAGAACTGTGATGGTGAACCTGTGGCATGCACAGCCCTCTCTGTGGGCACATGAGCTGTCAATCCAGCTCAGTTCTGCCAATTGATTTTCGGGTCTCTGCTGAACATGGGCGGGGCTGGCTGCATGCGGGAGACACACACACATGTGGGGGGTGCACGCATGCGTGGGAGTCATCCACACATGGGCAAGACACATGTGGGGGAGGGTGTGCATGTGCGGGGGGGTGTATACATGCATTTCATTATGGAGGTGTGTCCGTGTGTTTTTGGCACTCGGTGCCAAAAAGGTTAGTCATCACTGTCCTAGAAGCAGTGGTGGGTTTCAAAATTTTTTAGAACCTCTTCTGTAGGTGTGGTTTGCTTTGTGGGAGTGGCTTGCCAGCCATGTGACCGGGTAGGAGTAGCTTGCCAGCCATGTGAGCAAGTGGGAGTGGCTTGGCAGTCATGTGACTGGGTGGGCATGGCCAACTTGTAAAATGTGGTGAAACTCACTTAACAACGCTCTTGCTTATCAACCAAAATGTTGGCTCAGAAACTCTGGCATTTGAAGCATGCAAGTCTTACAGCTGTCAAGTTACAAGACCCTTGCACCCCTAACCCTTTAGGAAAAAAACCCATGGGTGTTCAAACTTGACAGCTTTAAGACTTGTGGACTTCAACTCCCAGAATTCCTCCTCTCGCTCTTCATCTTGACAGATGGGCAGAGGGAGGGAGCTGGAACCGGTTCTAAACAGCACTGTAAATTTGTGGAACCTCTTCTATAGAAGATGTTAGAACTGGCAGGAACCCATCCCTGCCTAGAAGATATCAACTCTAACCTTGAAAATAAAATGGTCACTTCACTAAACTTATTTGAAGCAAATGTTTGCCTTGGATTGCAAAAGTAGCCTACAAACATTCATGTGATAACCAACACGACTCCATATACCTTTTATCAGAATTACTTTCTGAATCCCATATGCTTTCAATCAGATCAGCAACAATGCAAGAACATTATCAGATCTTGATATTAAATTGTCAAGATCAACAAACAGAGGAACAAATAGGAAGAACAGGAGTCTCTTAGTATTGCAGACAAACAACCACCCCTCAATTTCAGGAACAAAATGATATTAACAAAACAAGGAACTAAAACTCTGAGTTAACAATCATCAAAGAATTGATAACATTAAATAGATTGACTGATTAAATTTCTATGCTTCCCATCTCCCCTAAAGGTGAATCTGGGTGGTTTACAAATTATCAAACAGATGAAAAATCTGTTTAATCTCTAATTTAAAAATTAAAACAAGATTAAAGTATTACTAAAACTGGGCCAAAACCATGCCTATAAGAGCCAAGAGATGGATGGGATGGGATCTTGTCAACCATCTCCAATGATGATCACCCCTCTTGGGGCTCCAGATCAACCGGCAAAGCCCTTTTGTACCCTTCCAGAGACCAAAACAGAGGGGCAGTCCTCATCTCCAGTGAAAGAATGTTCCACAGGGATGTGTTCACAGCAGAAAAGGCTCTTCTCTTGATCCTGCCAGCTTCAATACCTTAGCAGAGGTGATCTGTAGCAGCCCTCTTCTTCTGGCATGGGTGGGGAAGGCTTGCCCATTGGTGAGAGAGAGGCATCAGATATCCTGGATCCATGCCATATAAGGGTTTAATGGTAACAACCAACCCCTTGAATTGGATCCAGAAGCAATCTGGCAACCAATGCAGCTTGTGCACTAACGGTGTTATTTGTGCAGCTCTAGGAGCTCCTGGGACTATGAGCGCAGCTGCATTCTGCACCAGCTGCAGCTTCCGAATTATCTTCAAGGATAACCCCATGCAGAACACACTACAGTAATCCAGCTAAAACATGACTAAAGCATGAGTGACCATGTGCTGAACCTCAGGATCCAGGTAAAGACACAACTGGTGTACAAAGTGAAATTGAGCAAAGGTACCCTGAAAGCCATAACAACCATCTGCTCTTTGAGCAAGAGTTGTGAGTCCAAGAGACCCCCCCCCCCAAGTTGCACATCAACTGCCTGGAGTAGTGCAATGCCATCCAGAGTTAAATACCATCAGATCCAGACGTCATACCTACAACCACTGTGTCTTGCCTGAGTTCAGCTGAAGCTACACAGCTCCCAGGCACTGAGAAAGAGTGGTCACAGCTTCGCTTGGATCACCGGGGATGGAGATGTAGAGTTGTGTATCAACAGCATACTGAGGATATCTCATCCATAGTGTTGGATGATCTCACCCAGCAGTTTCATATAGATGTTAAAAAGGAGCAGAGAAAGTACCAAGCTCTGTGGCCCCCTACAGAGGAGTGGCTGAGGGCTGGAACTCTTGCTCCTTATTAATACTGATTGGGACCAGCCTTAGAGAAAGTAGCAGCAAAACACGATGCCCCCTCATCCCCATCCCCCATAGCTGATCCAAAAGGATACCCTGGTCAATGGTATCAAAAGCTGCTAAGATGTCAAAAAGAGCCAGAATGGATGCACTACCCATATCCTGTTTTCGCCAGAGATCATTCACAACCATCAGTCATCACAGACTTCTTCATGTTCAAGTATCAAACTGCGAACTATACATGGGAATAAAATGAATAAAATGAACCTACCTATAGGTAGGTTGTGCAGACTAGTATGAATACGTTAAAGTCTGTATATGGGTACTGGGTTGTGTGTGTGTGTGTGTGTGTGTGTGTGTGTGTGTGTGTGTGTGTGTGCACATGTGCATAACTTTGAATCAGTATTGAATCCTGTTGACTGTCTGAACAACTCCATGCCCTTTTCTTTTAGCAAGCTTTTGAAAGTGATTGCCCGCTGCCTGTTCCGAGGACTGAGATTGAGGCCCAAGGTCAATCACCTACCTTGTTGGCTAAAGCAGGATTAGAATTCTTGGTTTCCTGGATTCTAGCCCAGTGCCTTAACCATTAAACCATCCTCGCTTTCTAGGTAAAAGTACCCACCATTTATTGGGCAGAATAACCTCAGGTGTCCAAATAACTGATAATAATGATAATCAATGTACTCAAACTCATGAATAAAAAAAATGTTAAATTTTGATAAGCTGTTTACACTTTGTAGTTGTACACGATTCTTGTTTAAGAGGATATCTCAGACCATTTTACTAAAAGAAGCAGGGCAAATGTTTTCTACCATTTTTTCCCCTAAAGTACTGTATAGCTTTTTAAATTTGTTTTGCTAGAACATAGTGCGTTGAATAGTATGCATAGTATGTTAAATGCACTATTGACTCTAACTTATCATCTTATTGTCACTTTTAAGATTCACAATTTAATAATGAAAGCCAGTAGAGTCCCAAGAGTTAGCACACAAAAAGTATGTATGTTGCAAAAATAAGTTGCCAATGTATTTCCAAGAATGCTTTCATTGATTGAAAAGAATAGTACATTGTGATTTCAAAACCGCACATTTAATTTACAAGTTATTTGACAAGACTTTATAAAATCCCCTGCTTCAATCATATATTTTCAGTGTAAATACAACACTACGCAAATAAATTGTGTCTGTGAAGAGCAATTAACATTCATTGGAAAAACAATTGTTATTGACGTTTTTTGCATTTGCCACATAGGAATGGAATATTGATTTGTTTTTTACTATTCTTGTGTCACTATCAATAAAAGAAGCTGGAAAATGAATGCACCAGAAGCAAGATTTTTCAAATGCATAGGCATTCTATCTCTGTTGCTTTTACTTGGTTTTTCTAAAATAAAATTTACTATTTTAAGGTATGCCAATGAAAAACTATTATGTTTAGTTAAGCAAAAATAAGCGTCAGCCATAAAATAATACATACAGAATTACATTATTTTTGATTTTGCTTCAATTCATTAATAGCATAGTGTATATTCTCCACATAAGAAATTTTTTAATCCTATTGTATGAAGTTTCTAATGGGCTATATTTAAAAATATACCTCAAAATAACAATTATAGAGAACCAGTATGAAAGAGGTTATCAAATTAAAATTAAAAAAAATAAATACTCCTGATTCTACTTGATTATTCCAACCATACCTGGAAAGCCAGTTTTGGTAAGTGAGATAATCAACAAATAGAAGAGATACTGACATTAAATATATATTTTTTCAATTTGTTGGACTGTGAAAAGTTTCATATATAGTTGAGTTAGTGGTTCCAGAATACACACACATTTGTGCATCTTTTTTCAATCAAATTGTGATACTCTTCTTATTTTCTATATGCAGTAGCATATGAAGGCCCTTAGAAGATTTCCATGATGTGATGCAATCAGTGTACTGATGCCACTTGCCTCTACTGCTCTTTACTATCAACTTCCAAGGAATCAGTCTTAAATTTTGTTGTGAACGGTGTGAATAAAGAGGAACAAGAAAAAATTAAATTCAAGTAAATCAGTGCTGTTGTTAGAAAAAAGAACAATGGACTTGAGGATTGGAATTCAACCTATTTTGATGCTGAGGGATACAAATTGCTCTCTTGCAATGGAAGAAACAGCAGAAGCAAGTGATACCCATTTCAAAGTTTCAAGTTTTGTTGCTTTTGTTGAATAGTATGTTGAATAGTTCCAGTAATTGAAACTTTGTGTAAATATTTTTATAAACCTAGGTAAATATTCTGGGTATCCAAATTCTATCTTCCGGATCAAGCTTGATATTTAACACCAAAATAATTGCAGAATATTACCATATGATCTAATCCTATTAAGGTAAAGGTAAAGGTTTCCCTTGCACATATGTGCTACTCATTCTCAACTCTAGGGGGTGGTGCTCATTTCCATTTCAAAGCCGAAGAGCCAGCGTTGTCTGAAGACTCTCCATGGTCATGTGGCCAATATGACTAAATACCAAAGGCACATAGAATGCTGTTACCTTCCCACCAAAGTGGTCCATATTATTCTATTTGCATTTTTACATCCTTTCAAACTACTATGTTGCCAGAAGCTGGGGCAAGTAATGGAAGCTCACTCCATTATGCGGTGCTAGGGATTTGAACCACTGAACTGCCAACCAATCCTATTAGACTGTCCAAAAGGATCAATAATAATGAATTCCACCAATAAGTTCAGGAGAACTAGCTAGAGTTCATTCCCCCATCCAGGCTCCAGAGTAGGTTATCCACCAAAGCAAACAAAAAAATGACTATCACATTCTGATTGAAAGCCTAACTGAAATTGTTTGAGTAATTAATATTATCTGTTTCTGGAGCTTTGAGGTCACTATGGCCTTAAGTCTTTTTGAACAATGAAAGGTTTGGCTATAACTTTATGAATCTTTATGAATCTCACAGTCCAAATTAATGTTTTTAAACATGCATTCTATAATTGTTTTTTTTAATAGGGGAACATATGCTATTTTCTAGAAATATGGATCAGTTCCCTTGCTGATGTAATCAACCACAAGGGCTGAAGTTGAGTAAGAAAGAGGTATCATTATCTCCAAGCTTTGTAAGCAGAAGAGCTTATCTGTCTTTAACTGCAACTAAAACTTGTCAGGCTTATCTTTAAGTAGTAAACTTAAATCCAAGTTCAAACATACTAATGGTTTTAATTGAGCAGGCAAACAATGAACACTTAGTCAAAAAGAGCACACCAGTCAGAAACAGGCAGTCAAAACAAGGAAATCTTGTATACAAATTCAAGTGAGAAAAGTGCCTATTGAGGTCAACTTATTCAGAGTTTCAAGGAGCAATACACAGCACGAAATCCTGAATTGTTTCTCAAATATGCCAATCTCTCCTTCACAGGCATATACCTGGTCCTCATTTTTGGATTAACTCTGGTTAAATTAATCTAAATCTCCATGGTCTCCAAGCTAAGAATCCATTTTCAACATGTTATGCCTCTTTAAATTCTAGCACACTTATAGATTGAGTAATATTACAGATCAGAGTTTTCTGTGTCTTGGAAATGCACAGAGGACCAAAGAATAGGTGCCAACTCTTTGTTGGGCTCTTGCAAACTGGATCTGCATCTGGCAAAGTTATTCTTGGTTCTTCTTATCTAAGGAGACTTTGTGGAACCATGTAATGAAACTTTCTGTATAATTTACAGTAAGAGATAAAAATACTAATTTGGAATGCTTCAACAGAATACAAAGTATGGAACTGTGGAACTCAGTGACAAACTGAGTAAGAGCTATAGATAATATTTATTTTCTCATTTTCCTCATATCAGGAAACACGGCAAACAGGTTACCAAAATTATTATTTATATGTGACAGAAAAAACTAGTTCAGTTGAATGCAAATAATAAAAAAGGAGTAAATGGATTTTGTGGATGGCTAAGTCTTTGTGTGTATGCACGTGTGTTATGTATTAAAATTTTACTAGTAGGAAGAAAAATAAAACACAATCCTATGAAACATTATGTCAAGCGCTCAGGAAATCAGGAAATTCAGGCAGTTCAAATGAGTATAAAGATTTATCACAAGCTTAAGCTCTCTACAAGAATCAGGCCAACTGATCCTGAAGGGAAATGAGAGAAAGATAAGAGTTTCATGCAAGGTAGGCTGGACTTGGATCTATTGCGGGCACAAAACGACTCATGACTTATGATGCATTTCACTCCTCCCTGGGGCTCAGCCTGGTCATCTCATACAAATTAGCACCTATGGCCCAATCAAATATACTAAGTTATATACAGTAATCTAAATAATGTTCCCTTAGACAGATTTGCCTCAGGAGCACCTTTATAAGTTAATGGTTAAGCACAATTTAAAGACTACATAAATTGACATTATGCTTTGTTGGGTTATCTATATCTGCACACTATCAAAAGGTTGTTTTTTTTTTTAGCACATGAAGCTTTCTAACTAAAGTATGGTTAAAGCATTGCAGTGGAGTCTCTAAATAAAAATTAGGGAAGCTAATCAGAGTGAGGATTGTCTAACAAAAAAGCTTTCAACCAGTAAAGAGCAATAAAACAGGAAAAGGAAGTAGGGATGAGATGAAGAGCAAGAATCACTTTACTTCTATTTAATGTATAATGAAGAGAGTTCAGTAATAAGTATATTTAGTGAGGCAGTGTGTTAATAACAAGACCAACAAATTTTGCTTTCTTCCCAGTAAGAAGCAAAGCTCTGAAGTTTACTTTTGGCTTATGGTTATTTGTCAGCACTCTGTTTATTATTTAGAGACTGATTTCTTTCCCTCTTTTAGTTCACTGTTGTGATAGAATCAATACAAATCTGCTCTTAAAGTAACTGCATCTGACCTGTGTTTGTGCTAAACTACATCATTCATAATGGTGATAGATTGGTAGTGGTATTCCTCTTTGTTCGTATAAAGCATAAGAAGTACATATATTTTACGCCCAAGGTCAAGAGAAAATTAATGGATAAAGAGTTAGATAGAACAGAGTTCAAGCAAAGGGGGCTAAGTGCTCTCTGCAGGATATACCAAAGCAGCAGTAGAAAGCCCATTATGCTCAAATCTTCTTGGAGCACTTCAAAAGTGAAATTGTTTCCACAGGGTAACTCATAAAAACTACCAAGCTTTTACATTTCTATTGCAAAGGATCGCCTGCAGGAATTCGGCAAATGTTCCTATTCAGGATCTTATTTAGCATATTCCATTTACCAATCTTACCTTTAAGACATAAATCCATTTGCTATTTATGATTAAAGCTGTACACATTGTGGCTGTCATTATGAATATATCATTATGTCATGTTTCTTAATCCCATTGACATATATCTATTAAAGGAAAGATCCAATAGAAGCCCTTTGGAAAAGTATGAGGTTTGCTTTATTGTGACAATGACACTCATTTCATCTATGGTTCAATAGTCCACCATACCATCAGGATAACTGGGAAAAAAATCCTCTTTTGCATATGAAAGCTACTGTCCAAAGACCAATGTGGTCCTCAATTGCACATGGCATTAATTTCAAAAGTGCTCTGCAAGCTATTGATTCACATTTCTGATGAGGATAGAGCAATCAATCTCACCTAGTATGAGAAGAGGAAGAGGAAGAGGAAGAAGAAGAGGAAGAGGAAGAGGAAGAGGAAGAGGAAGAGGAAGAAGAAGAAGAAGAAGAAGAAGAAGAAGAAGAAGAAGAAGAAGAAGAAAGGAAAAACTCAAATAAAGTTATCAAAAAGAAGAGTGTTAAAAAGTTAATAAGTGAACCTACCCAATTTTGTACTTTACAACCTTCAGATAGTATGAAGTCATTATGTGAGGACAATATTTTGGCTGCATTGGGAAAGTTTGGTTCTGGTTCCTTTTTGTGTTCTTGGTTTATTAGGGTTTTTTACTCTGTTTTTATTGCCCCCATTTCTTCCCTCCCATGGTTTCTTGTGTGTGTATATACATACATGTGCATACACATTCATTCCTGTGGTTGTGAGCCATCCAGTGTTTAAGATAGGCAGCTACGCAAAAATTACAAATAAATAAATGAAATTTCCATTACATATTATTCCCAAGAAATCTAAACTTTAATTCTGAACAATTCTAAATTTAGTATTTATATGCACACACATTTAAATTGAAGGTATCAAAAACATAAAGATTTCATTTTCTTGGTTTTTTTTTTCCATTTGAAACTCCAAATTGTTAATTCTGATTGTAAATCAGAAGTAAAGCCTTTGTTTTCCATTGATGCCTTTTGAAGGTTTAAGATGCAAAGATCAATTATTTTCTGTTTCCAAAAAAGAATGATTTGTAAATTATGTAAATATATATATATATTCTGTTCCTAAGATTAATAAATCATAGTTTGCTATTATAGTGGATTCCTGCAATGTTGTAACAACTCCATAGTGCTCTACTGAGGTTTCCAAATCTTACATTCTATGTATGCTTTCGTGATTTATTTTATGATTCTCTGATAATTTTAATATATTTTTATTAGTGTCAACAAAGGAATTCACTTAACATTCCTTCAACTTCTATTTATATAGTAGAAAAACTGTGTCAGTGTGTGTGACCTACCTATTAACAATGCAAACACTCTGTTGTGTTGTTATGGTCCAATGCAGGCTGCTGGTTTAAACAAATTTATTTAGATCTATGACAAATTGTATGCATGTGTGTGCCTACTTTGGCCTCAGGCTGATAACAAAACATCAGGATAAAACCAAAACTATATATTTTGCTATATTTGCTATATATTCAGAAATTTTTCTAGGATCTAGAGTGACTAAATAATACTTAATGTATAAATTGATGACTCAGGTCTACTTATGGAGTATGTACAGCAGTCCCCTGTGGTAACTTCCATGATAGAGGTCAATTCACAGTAATGAACAGCAGATATAAATGAATACTATCAGCCTTTTCTATTATAGCTACCATCTTCATTTCCACAAAGTATCTGTCAAGACTGACTCACATTTCCATCTATATTCCACTTTGCTTGCAGCTTGACAAAAAACAGGGAGGGCTGGCATGAAATACAAGGGTGATGGGGATGGCCTCCAAACATTGTCGGTTCCCGTGATACATTGTTCCCACCTCAAGGACACCCCAAGTAGATGTCCCAGTGTGGCTTGCTGTTTCCCATAACAAAATGAACAGAAGGGATTGGTGGACATAATGGACTGTGGTTGGCCTGTTAGGGAAAGAGGAAATGTACTATGCTTGTTTTTGCGTGGGAAGCCCAGAGCTAGTTTTGCTTTTTCTATGACAATGTGATTTATTCAGTAAAATTTATACTCTTGATAAAATAATGTCTTGGGAGTTTCTTTTTCTGGATTCACCAGCTGGATAGTTGACAGTATCCATTCACACAGGAACATACTTCTTTCACCTTTCCACATATCACTTAACTAAGAATATGTGCTATTTCATGTAAAGGACTGAAATCTGTAAATATTTTTTCAGTTATGTTTGGAATAGAAAACAATCTGAAGCAACCCGGAAAATATTCCATACTCTGTAATGATAATAGTAATTGCAGGCAGTCCTCGACTTATGCCCACAATGAAGTCCAACTTTTCCATTCCTAAGCAAGCAGTTGTTAAGTGAATTGTGCCTCATTTTATGAACTTTTTGCACAGTTGTTAAGCAAATCACAACTGTGCAAAAGAAGTGAATAATTCAGTTGTTAAGTAAATCTGGTTTCTTTGATTGACTCTGCTTGTCAGAAGTCAGATGGGAAGGTTACATGATAGTGCAGCTGTCATAAATACATGCCAGTTGCCAAGGGCTTGAATTTTGATCATGTGATCATGAAGATGCTCAATGGTCGTATGAAAACCAATCACTTTTTTCAGTGCCATTGTAACTTTGAACAGTCACTAAACAAATGATTGTAAGTCAAGGACTTACTTACTGAAACTAAGGCCATGCCAGATTTTCGTGGTGGGCAAAAATATAAACCCTCCCCTGAAAATAAGCCCTAGTGAAGGGTTTAGCTAGAACAGGGGCAGCCCTTCCCTTCCCCGGTCACCTCAGGGCTTCTTGGCCCCTTAGTCAGATCAGCTGGGCCGCTCCATTCACAAAACAGCTGATTCGCGGGTGCCGCTCAGGCCTCTGCCTCCAGCAAACGCCGGTCGCTTTTGCAGCCAATTGTGGCTGCAAAAGAAACTGAAGGCCAAGCAACACAACCCAAATGCCTCATGCCCTCTTTACATAACAGTCACAGCTCGCAATTCCGTCCATAGAACATGAAAAGAAGGCATGGAAATCAATACACCTGGGACATTGGAAGAAGTCCTGCAAGGAGACGCTTTTCTGCTGCTGTGCAGAAAATCCCCCCCACCTGCAGACCATCCTTTTAAAGAGGAGTTTCACCAGGATGAAGGTGACACAAACACCGCCTTCAACCACCTCTTCGTCCTGACGAAACTCCTCTTTGAAAGGACAATCTGCAGGTGTGGGGGAGCTTTCCTGCACTTCCGCAGCAGCGTGTCCTTGCAGGGCTTCTTCCGATGTCCCAAGTGTATGGATTTTCATGCCTAGAGGAGGTCGCTTCTCACCTGCATATTCATATTGAAGGCTGGAAATGGGGCATTTTTGCAAATGGCTTGAAAATGTGGAGGAGGATATTCCTGCCATTCACCCTGTTCTGAAGGTCAGCACAGACTGAAAACAGGATAAGATGGAATGGGGCGTTTTTGCAAACCGCTTGAAAATGGGGAGGGGGATTTTGTCTCTTATCCTGTTTTCAGTCTATGCTGACCTTCAGAACAGGGGGAGAGGCAGGAATATCCCCCTCCACATTTTCAACCCATTCACAAAAATGCCCCATTTCGAGCCTTCAGCATATTCCAGGATTGCAGCATTGAAGGATCGGAATGGGGCATTTTTGCTAACGGCTTGAAAATGTGGAGGGGAAATTTTACTTTCTCTTACCCTGTTCTGAAGCTCAGCACAGACTCAGAACAGGATAAGAGGCAAAATCCCCCCCACCTTTTTTTCCTGGCAATCGTTCTTTCCTTGGGATCTCAGCGCAGACGCACATCTCCCAAATGCTCTATCTGAAGTCTTCTCTGCATGTGTGCAGAGTTCCCAAGGAAAGGATGGTATGTGGGTGTGTGAGAGAGAGATCCCTACCCCCACCACCACAAGGCAGCCACATCCCTTCACTAACCTGCTTTCCTGCTCCATTCTCCACTGCCACATGCCGGTCAAGAAAAGTAGTTTGTGGGACTACTTCCAACTTCACGAGATCTTTTTTTTTTTTTTTTTTTTTGAGAACTTGGAAGGGATTTTCTGGTATTTTTTTACCATAGGCACACATTCTACTTTTCTTGTCTTGCACATGGAGCGGAGAATGTAGCTGGAAAGCAAGTTAGTGAAGGGATGTGGCTGCCTTGGAGGGGGAGTGTGTGTGTGTGTGTGTTTGTTCATTCTGCCAGGAAGAGCCCCCCCCCCCAAGCGAGGCCAGAGCAGCACAGTCAGCCAGCAAGCAGGGCAGGCAAAGGCCAGGATGCAAGGAGAACTTGGGTCATTGTGGCCGCAGGCAAGCAGGTGGTGGGATGTAGAGAGTGGGGCTGGTGGGCTTGCTGCTTCTTGCACCTGAAAAATAATAACACCTCTCCGAAAATAAGGCCAACTTCTTATTTGGAGGGTCAAAAGAAAATAAGACCCTGTCTTACTTTGGGATATACACGGTACCTATAATATAGTATCACAATTGACAACCCTGGTTTTGTTTTCTGTTTTTAACCAGTTTTGTCCTTAAAGGTTAGTCATAGGTATTCACATATGTTACTACGTCTTTGCCTGGTGTGCTAAATAGTTCCTGGTGCAGCCAATCAAGTGTGGTGGGGCCTTTTCCCCAGCAATCCGGCACACCTCTGTCTCTCTGCCCAGCATACTCTGGGATCAGAATAGCAGACAGATCCTCCCCCTCTTAGGGGGGAGATCAGTTAGATCAGTTTAAAGCATGTATACAAATGCAAATTGTGTGCACAATTGATGAAATATTCAAATCCATTCAAAGAGGTCCAATGTAACATTGTACACAGGCTGGAGTTATTTCTTGTGTGATAGAGGGCTATATAAGTTTGTTTAATAAATAAAATTAATAAATAAACATATTAAACATAAAAGCAAATAATAATAAGGCAATATGTATCTAACAAGGGTGGTATACAAAGATTTACCAGCATGGATGTTCCAAAAATCTGTTTATACTATCCCAGCAGGACTGATAAGGACAAGTATGCTAACTGTACCACACATATTTTTAATGAGTAAATGGGGTTACCCAACACTATGGATATACCCAAACCTACCTACCTACACTCACATACACACATAAAGAAAATGGCATTTACAGTATTTGTATATTTGCTTTCTGAGTTAAACATAATAAATGTATGATCTCGTGATCAGAGATTAACTGAATCTCTAACAATTAAATGATAGGATAATATTTTATGGAGATGGCTAAGGCAGATTGCCCCACATTTCTTATGTTGTCCTCTGAAAGCTTCCATTGTTTTCAACTGTTAGAAAGTTTGTAATGGCCAATGGATTCCTGCTACAAAAATAACATCTGACAAAGAGTAATGTTGAACATTTCTGTTCTGGCTTTCTCAAGATAAGCACCAAGTTAGGAATACCATTATTGACTTGATGTATTTGGAGTTCCTTGTTTTTAAAATCATTGTATGAAAAGCAAACTCTTAATACTAAATCCAGTGGGAACCATTTTCGGCCAATAATAGTACAAAACAATGGAAATTCCAGTTGTTTTGTGCTTGGAGAATTTTAAAACAATAAAGCTTCATGTAAGTGTAAACAGTTGAACTGGAAAAAAAAACCCAGCTAAATATTACCTATACAGGGAGTGATAACTCTAACCTCCAAGGTTGGTTCACCCTTCAAAGAAAAGGAAATTATTTTGTTAAGTCCTACCTTTATCATGTAACAGTAAAATCAAGGTCAATATTACATGCCATTCAAGTGCATTTGAATAAATATTTAATGGAACCCACAATGAACAATATTCATGTGGGCTTTGAATCTTAAATTCTTGGGGGGGGGGATTCAATGTACAGTTAAAGTAGGACTTCAGTAACTTGACCTTTGTTTCATATTTTGTGTTCTGCATTGAAATGCTGATACACTGATTTGTTTCTCTCTTTTATTTTGAACAGAAGCCTTTTTGTGTTGTTCTTGGCATGCTTCAGCTAATTCTGAGATTTTGCTTTCGTGACATCTTTTCGATAGCTCCAGGCAAATTGTTTGTATTCTTCTTTGGTGACCTATTCTTTTTTTCACATCCTTTTTTGTTTTGAGATCTCCACTAAGCTTGTTGTGTAGCTATATTCACATCTCCAGTCATCCAGTCCATCATATTTAAGATTTAAGAGACTTTAAGAAAAATGTTGAAGCTCAACATGAATGAAAAATTTAAAAAGTATAGCTAAAACCATTACATTACAGAAATTCAAAAGTTCATCTCAGGTAGAGTTACTAAATTCAACCCAAAGAGTTTTGTGTAAAATTGAAGTCCTTTTCCAGATAGTTCCAATACAAGATATTGGAAATACAGCAGTGAATAACAATATCATAACTTGGTAATATTTCAAAATGGCAACTGTCATTTGTTGCTGCCAAAAAAAAGGAAATGCTTGTGAGAAGAAGATTCATTTAAAGGGAGTGGGACACTAATCAAAACAGGAATTCATTTATTGTTTCCATGAGTAGTGCATTTACCTTCTGATACATGGATAGCAGAGGAGGTATTCATCAGGTTCTGACCAGTTCTGGAGAACTGGTATCAGAAATTTTCAGTATTTCAGAGAACCGGTAAATACCACTTCTGACTGGCCCCATCCCTATCTATTCTCTGCCTCCCGAGTCCCAGCTGATCAGGAGGAAATGGGGATTTTGCAGTAACCTTCCCCTGCCACTCCCACCAAGCCATGCCCAACAAGCCATGCCACACACACAGAACTGGTAAAAAAAATTGAATCACACCACTGTTGGAAAGTGAAATCAATGAGGTAGAAAATCACTTCAATAGAATGAAGAGCTAGAATTTCAAGTTCTTTTGATATTAGCTTCTTAAAGGTTACCCATCATGAAGATCTGAAACAACCATTTTTAAGGCAGATTATTTGCTGACTCTTTATATTTTAATATAAATGCAAATAAAGGAAAAAATATTCACATAGTAATAATCACATAAAACTATCAGTTACTACATTGGGAGGAAGAGTCTAAAGTCTTTCACATGTTACAGCTTCAAATTTCAGTATTCTGTGCTACTGGCCATGTGCTTGGAATTACTGTTGAGTAGCATTTGGAGAATCTGAGGCTTTAACAAGACTATTACTACATTTGTGTCATCACCAAGGAAAGTCATGGACGACAAAAATTAAATGTGGAATCAAATATATTAGCAAATTATCACTACTTTTTTATTTTAAACACCAGTCCTGGATAATGCAGCAGTGCTATAGAGCCTTAATACATTTATTGGACTGGCAAGTTGTTGGGCAATACTAGTAGCCACTTTTCATATTGCGGTATTGTGAATGGGGAATTTAGGAGACTTTGGGCGAGTCCAACATGTTTCATTAACATGGAACAATTTTGTAAGTTGGAAGCAAAGGGCAATTTGTCCTAGCTTACCTGGAAATGATACCGTACCACACATTGAAAAGAAAATTAGGTGATGAGTAGAACCCTTTCCTCAACACCTACCAATGAATCTGTCTCGTTTGTTCATCCATTGTTGTGAGAACTTGAGATACACAGTAAATTCTCAGTAAACCTAGTATCTTAAATACACTGAATATGTAATTGGAAATTAATTGAAACAGCATTGATATGAGGAAAGCAGTTTCACATGACTCCACTGAAATGTGTGCCTTGCTAAAATTCTTTAAATAAGATATATTTTACATCTAGGCACAATTTGATAGCCATATTAAAATCAATATTAAGTTGTGCTCTATAATCAAAGCATGTTAAGATTTCTTCAATTACATTTGTGAATTACATTTATGTATTTGACATATTAGCAACCCATGACTCAAATTATTTAGCATATTGCTTTGCAATAGTGTAGAAGACATGGGATACTTTTACCATTCGACGGAGAACTGGACATTTATTTTTATATGCAATATGAATCACCAAAATGGAATGGAAATTCTGCTATAGACCTTTACAATAGTTTATAATAATATTACTGACATTACAGAGTCAATTCAAAGTTCCTGGACTATTTGACATTCACTTTTTTGGTATTTTAAATTTCTTTGTACTAGAGACTGAAGTGCAAGAAAGAGCAAGCCCTTGATATTTTCAAAGTAAACAGAAGGCAACTATGAAAGCATTTGATTTGTGGACTATAAAAATATTGCTATTTTATCATAAACTATCTTAAAGTTTATCTGTATATTTTGTTTTTGTTTTATTTTAAAATCACCATGAGATAGATCCAACATGCTAATTTGGCAGGATTCGCATTTTTACTAAAGACTGCAACATAAATAAATAAATAATAAATAAATATTTATTTCTTAGCCGCACCCTCTCCCGAAGGACTCGGGGCGGCGTACAATGAAACATATGAAATAAATATGTGGACAAAACAAACATATAACAGAGACATATACCGAGACATACACAAGGAGGAGGCCGGCTGATGAATAAAAAACAATTAGAATACAGTGATTAAAAAACCCCTAAATAATCAACATGTGATGATAAACAACTTACCAGGGCAAACTACTAACATACTAAATATGAATATATAAATTGGCCAGTTCAAAATGAAAAATCTAACATACAGTATATTTGAATATATGATACTGGCAATGATTTATTCAAATATGAGAAAATATATATTTTATCTCTCCCTATGCATAACCTTTAGGGATAATGCTGATGGACAGAAATAAAACCCAAGTTTGCAGTGCTCAAAGGACTTTTAAGATTCTTGTTCTGACATAATAAGATGTATTTTTGTAAAAGTTGACTCACATATCCCAATACATTGAAAACCAGAACGGAACCCAAGAAAATAGTCGGATAGCAAATTAATAACTTTCATGTATTGGATGTGTGATATGAATGAACTGCTTAAAGGATCAGACTAGCTGAACTGTACTCAAAATGTTTAAAGCCGCAAGATACATGAATTTAAACATTTTGACTTCAGTTCAACTAGTCTGATCTTTGATTTCCATCTGTGTAATGTGCTGCATCACATAGCCAGTGGTGGACTGCTGTCGTTCGGTCCAGTTCGGGCAAACCCAGAGATTGTGACCTGCATGTGGGCTTGCCCACCTGCCCAGGTGCAATCCCGTCCTATATTGCTGTGTTTTCGACACCGCACGTATGTGCAGAAGGCACACATGAGCGAATTTCCATTTTTTTTGGCACCGCATACGTGCCTGGAAGGTGTACACGAGCAAATTCCCATGCGTTTCGATGCCGCACACATGTGAGCGCACTTGCGTGCTCACATTGTTGGTGCTGGGCAAACCTGTTGTTGCAGTATGTGACGCCCACCTCTGCACATAGCTCATTATAATCCTTTGACTTTTGGGGAAAGAGAACATGATGGAAGAACAGAACTTGCCACGGATTGGGCTAGTAGGCATGGCAACATAATGGGCCTAGAATTCCATATTTGGTTGTGGATTGAATAGAGTCTGGAAAGCCTTTGGAGAAACAGTTAAAATAATAATAATAATAAATTTTAAGGCCAGGTAACAAAGAAAGCAGGAAAAAGAATTCAGATTGACTTCACCCTATCAGAGAGAAGGAAGAGACAACATAGTCAAGCTTTTGGAATTCTGTTATCGAAAAAAATAGAATTCTGGATAAACTTGTGTCTGACCTTTATATTTTCAAATATATATTAACATTGACTAACAAACTAGAGGAACTATTTACCCCACAGGAACAGACTCTGCATATTTTCCAACTAATTGCTTTAGGGAAGATGGAAATATTTAGGATTGGAGAAAAAGTAACACTCATCCCTTGAGAAGTGAGTCAGTGGAACCTAAAGGGCAGAAAGAAACCAAAGACTACATATTGTAAGAAAGTGGTAAGCTTGTATTTCCATTGTTTATACTAATTCAATTTAACAGTTGTAAGAAAATAATCTAACATCTCTTGACTACTCTGCTCTAGAATAAGTAAATAACCTGAAGCTCTGAATCTAGCTTTCATTCAATTCTCCTATCATATCCCGGATGAATCAGAAGAATCTGAATCTTGCCACATATATTACAATATAATAATGATCAGTTCTCAACCTGACTTTTCATGTTGTTCAATTTTGCATCCATTACTGCTTGTGCGTGTTCATCTTGCTCTTCCTTTTCCTTTCATCATTACACAGTAACTAGATGTTTATAAAAACTTGCACATTTCTTTACGAAGAGCTACTAGCCTAAAAGCCTGCAAAACCTAACTACTGTGAAATTTCAAAAGGTCTGGTAGCAAATAAGCTAAATAAATATTTGAGTTGAATGAACTGACGGCATGTAACCGAAGAGTTGGAACATAAACTCATATAGTTTTGTCTTGTTCTGTTATTATGTTGTAGGCTGATAATATTTAATACTTTAACCTTATACTGCCCACTGTGAACCTCACACATTTCCTAAGAGGTCTGTAAGCGGGTGTGCATAAGTGCACCAGCGGGTCTAATGTCCTAGTCCTACTGATCCCATTGATTTGTATTCATTTCATGAGCTCATGTCCATGTTTATATTTATACATGTTACCTGTACATGTTTTGACTAAATAAAATAAATATCAAGATTGTTAACATGGCTCTCAATCAAATGCAATGCCTGTTTTTCTTGGCCTTATCTCCAAATGTGAAAGCTATCCAAACTTCTGGATTTTGAAAAACAATAATTAACTAAAGGACTTATCATACAAAATTAAAAGAATATTCCATGACCATTTTATCTCTGTTATTTGTAAAACAAATAAAGGTACCTTTAGTCCAAAGGAGCTAAAATGAACTATGTGCAATCCTTTTTAATGTCTTCATCAGTTTCATCTTATATTATTATAATTCTTTAATTAAAAATTAGTAAAATATACGCCTTAGCTACACCGGCAAAATACTGTTTCACTCTATCTAATGTAAACCATACCACACCAAGAAAATAGACATTTTCAAACAAAAATGACAATGAAAAAAAAATTGGCAGCTGTTTTCAGTATCAGCCACCTGTTTGCCCTTGAATCCTTCCCTATTACTAGACAGCTGTTGATATCACCACATACTTTTAAAAATCTTACTATAAAATAACTGAATGAAAGGCTAATTTAATCTATCATTTTTTTAAAAAAGTTTCACATTCCTACAGGCATCTACTTGTTTGGTTTATGTTGTTTGCTGCAAGCAATCTTAGTACTCTTGCCATATAGACCTTTATCAAAAGATAAAAGTCTCCTAAATCAAACTAAGTACAAAATAAGCTATGTTTATTATCAATGAATATCTATTTATTACAATGTATAGCTGAGGCACTCATTTAACACAATCTTATTTGAGATGAACATAATGCTTTCATGTCCTAATGTCTGAATACCCAAAGGACATATAGCTAAAAGCTGTTTATTTCATTAAAAAATCCTACTTTTCCTATTTCTTCCCAAAAGTGAAAGCATCTGAAAACAAATAGAGAAAGAATCAATCAAAAGGAACTAATAATCAGAAAATTTCCACAGAGTGCTACCCATCCCTACTAGATAGGTATTCTTATAATTTCTTTCACTGAAGTTCTTGTTACCCACCAAAATTATTTTTAATATAACACAAAACAGACATATGTTTTAATATATTCCTTCTATGAATGAAAATATACAGTAATTAGGCAGACTTAGGTTAACTTGATTGCTGAAATATGGAGACAACAGTAACAGATATTAATAAAGAAAATATCTGTAGCTCAGGATTGAAATGAGGGGTTCTTGGTGTTCTCTGAGCTTGTAAATCTGTAAGTACTATAATCTTTCTTAGCAAACAAGCATAAAACTGGAACAGAAAACTCTATTCATTCACACTTTTTCCTGCAACATATTTCCTAGCCAAATTATATTTATAATTAATTTTAGTAAGCAGCCAGTAATTTGAGATTTGATAAGGTTTGGAGAATTGTGGGGTTTTAATGGTGGAACAGAAGACAGCTGCATTTTCATGGAGCTAAAAACCATGGCAAAAAACAATTGGTGAATGGATCGGCTCTTGGAACTCTTCTCAAGATCAAGGACAGGACAAGGATTATGTCAGGGTCCCAAATAGCATCCAATATTAAATCAGAGTACGAGGTAAGAGAGTACTCAAAGTTCCAATTTATTAAAAGAGCCAGGAATCTGAAAGTTTCCAGGTTTTCCCACCCATTTGAAAATTCAAGATCTTGTCTCTACACCCACAAGTCCATCCCATGGTCCAATCCTCCACTGCTATGAAGACAGATTCCTCCCATTCAGTTCCGGCCAAGTGCGGAGACAAAGATGACCTTGAGTTTCCAAGAAGAATGTTATTATGGCTACATATCACCCCACTCCATATAATCTCCCTTCCCATTTTCCCACAGTAGAAAGTGTGGCAGGTCTGAAGTCCAAAAAGAAAAGATGGCTTGCAGGCATGACAGATCACTCACAAGTTTGCTGCATGCCAAATCTCCCTGCAAAGAAATTGTAAAATAGCTTTCTCCAGCAGGTCCGAGATCTGAAATCTGGAGATGGGTGGAGGGGAATCATCTTGCTCAGAGGTGGGTTGCTGCCAGTTTGGCCTGGTTTGGCCAAACCAGTAGTGGTGGCAGGAAACTCTGCCACCTGCCCTGGACACTTTTGTGCATACACAAAAGCATTGTGTGTGCAAGCAAGCGCGTGTGCACGAGCGAACTGGTAGTAAATTGGTTAGCAACCCACCACTGATCTTGCTTAAATTGGAGCTCAGCATCTTCAAAGGGACACTTCCTGTGCCACCTCCTCTCTTACTACACTAAGAAAGCACTTCCTAAAGCAGTTATGATTGGTTTTCTAAAATTAAGAATCTCCCAAAGGACACGTTTGATTATGCCAAAAGAATCTTCTTCTAACCTGTATGAAATAAGTTAGATGCAAGTTTAAGAATTAAGAAAAAAACTTTTAATTTTTGGAAACAGTAAAAGGGAGGGCTTAGAGTGTGCATTTTGAAAAGTTAAGAGATTAGATGGACTTGAAAGAATATTTCCTGTGGTGTGTTTAAAACATCATAAAATAATATATGGAGACTTTGAAATTAACTGTAAGAAATTATCCCATGGGAAAGTTTTGCTGATTGGAAAATAAACAGAATATAAGAAGGGATTCTGAAGGTTGGCTGGGAGAGAATCAAAGAGAGCTAAGGATTATAATTAAAGGAGAAGAGATCCATTAATATAATGAAGCAATAGTATCTAATGATAAAAGAAGTTAAGGCTGTCTAGGAAAAATGTACTCAGAAATTAAGATTTAGAAGAACAACATTTTATTGTATAAAACAATATCCAAGACTGATTGGAAGTGATGTCCCGATGTCTGGAAGCCGTTCGGATCTGGATGGGAAGTAACAGACTCAAACTCAACCCGTCCAAGACAGAGTGGCTGTGGCTACCGGCACCCCGGTTCAACCAGTTACGTCCATCACTGGCCATTGGGGGCGAACAGCTGGCCCCCATGGATCGGGTACGCAATTTGGGTGTCCTCCTGGACGCCCGGCTGTCAATGGATGACCATGTGACAGCCATGGCAAGGGGGGCATTCCACCAGGTTCGCCTGGTGCGCCAATTGCGTCCACTAATGGACCGGAACGCCCTATGTACAGTCACTCATGTGCTTGTGACATCTCGACTAGACTACTGTAATGCTCTCTACATGGGGCTCCCCTTGAGATGCACCCGAAGGCTGCAGTTGGTTCAGAATGCGGCCGCGCGGACAATTGTGGGAGCTACTAGATACTCCCACATAACACCTTTGCTGCGCGGGCTGCACTGGCTACCTGTGGCTTTTCGGGTGCGTTTCAAGGTGTTGGTCATCATCTTTAAAGCGCTCCATGGCACAGGACCTAGTTATTTGCGGGATCGTATCCTGCCCCATACATCCCTTCGGCCGATTCGCTCTCACAGAGAGGGACTCCTCCGGGTGCCGTCCACTAGGCAATGCCAGTGGGCGACGCCCAGGAGTAGGGCCTTCTCTGTGATGGGCCCGACCCTTTGGAATGACCTCCCCCCAGATATCAGGACTATCACCGACCTCCGCTCCTTCCGTAAGAAACTAAAGACCCACCTGTTCAATCTAGCCAGCCTGGCCTAATTCCTAATTCCCAATTTTAGTTCCTCAAGCCTGCATTTTTTAAATTTTCTAGGGGTATACTTTTAGTTGTTTTTAATTTAATTTTTAATTTTTACCTTTTGTACAGTTGTATGAGGTTTAATTCGTTTTTAAGGGTATGGGATATTCGTCTTTTGTATTCGTTTTAATGACACACCTGTACACCTCCCCGAGTCCCTTCGGGGAGAGGGGGCGGTCTAGAAATACTGAAAATAAATAAATAAATAAATAAATAAATAAATAAATAAGATTTGAATGTGGATTTAGACTTTTTAAAGATTACAAGTGTAACGTTGAAAAAGATGCTGTAGATCTAAAAATGGACTGAAAAATGCCAGAATATAAAAGTGATATGGAAAAATATGCCACAGTGGATTTACAAATGAAACCAGTTGATGTATTAATAATTAAAAGGAAGCATACAAATAATAAATCAGAAGAATAATTTGAAAAGCTTTCTTATCTTGGATTTACGAAGGACGTGCTAAAATTACTGAAGTTATGAATGTGATTTCTTTTTGACCTGGAATGAATGATAAGGTTTTAAGTATCTGTTTATAAGTAGGATTTTCTTTGCTTTTTTTCTTACAGAGGGATAAATTGGATTACAAAACAAATTTATTTATTTAAAGTTAAAATATGTATGTTTCTGTTTCTGTTAACTCTTAATAAAAAAATCTAAGATTAAATGATGAGCTTTTACAGTTTCATAATTAACATGGAAAATATTGAGTTCTGAGGTAATAACGGCATGGCAACAGCAACGGTCAACTATTTATTAACTTCAGTATAACAGAACAGAGAACTAGCCGGCTGACAGCTATTTATACCCACAGCTGTCAGACCGGCAACCAATGAGAGCTCTAGGATTGTCCCGCCAAGGAGATTGTTTAGTTAGGCCAATCAGGGGTGAGCTGTAGGATGAGTTACTGAGCGCCACCTGCTGGTGGACGCTCCCAGGACATAACACCCCTTTCCCCTTGTTCGCGCAAGCGTATTCGCTCAAATACGCCGGTCGTCTGCGCGTGCGCTGGGATCTCCTCAATTGAGGTGTGGCTGATGTTGCAGGAGGAGCGTTCCCGGGGAGTGTCCTGGCAGGCCGAAGTCCTAGAGTTCCTTCAAAACTTGCAGGTACGGAGTCTGGCGTGAGCGGGGCGGTTGAAACGGCGCCGGAGTTAGTTGGGCTATTCTGGTCGGGCCGGTAGGCGTCGTCGTCAGGGCCTGGATTATTCTGAGCTGGGACATGCGATTCGCCCGGTGCTTTACTCTGGACGCGCCGCCGTAACTGGTCTAAATGCCTCCTCCATTCTCGTCCATCGTCAAGGAGGACCCTGTAGGAACAGGGTCCTGTTAACTCAGAAATAACCCCCGGCACCCACTTCGGGTCCCCTGCAAAATTTCTTGGTTACACTCCCTCCCCCACTAGAAAGGTCCTAGGGGGTGGGGAAGAAGGGAAAGAGGGGATAGAATAAGAAGGGTGCAGTCGGTCTAAAGTTGTACGGAGTTTGCGCCCCATAAGTAGTTCGGAAGGGGCTTTTCCTGTAAGCGGACATGGGGTGGTGTGTTGACAGCGTAGAAAGGTTGCCACGCGGAGATGCATAGGCAATGCCGACATGCAGGACAGGGATTCTTTGGCAGAGCGCACAGCGCATTCTGCCATACCATTCCCAGCCGGGTGGAACGGAGCTGTCGGGGCATGGCGGATGCCTAGGCGGGCCAAGTAATGTTGGAACTCTTGGGAGGTAAATTGGGGTCCATTGTCCGACACTAAAACGTCGGGCAATCCGTGTGTGGTAAATAGATTGTCCAGAACGCGTATTGTTGCGGATGAGGTGGTTGAGTGCATGGGGAAAAGTTCAACCCATTTTGACCATGCGTCTATAACTAAGAAGAAAGTGGTGCCGTCTATGGGACCCAAGAAATCCACATGGAGGCGACTCCATGGGGCCCTGGGTTGTTCCCACTCCCTGGATGGAGCGGCGGGAGGCGCCGCGCGGACTTGTTGGCATGGGGGGCAACGCTGCACCCACGCAGTGATGTCTGCATCCATGGAGGGCCACCAGACGTAACTTCGGCCCAGGCACTTCATACGGACAATGCCTGGGTGGCCCTCATGGAGGCGGGTCAGCACTGCATGGTGCAAGGCTGCAGGGATCATTACTCTATGGCCCCATAGCAAACACCCCTGGATAGTAGATAATTCGGTGCGGCGCCGATAGAAGGGTAGGAGTGGTTGATCTACAGGAGTGGAGGGCCATCCGCTTCTAACAAAAGGTATGACCCTAGATAAAATAGGATCGGATCGGGATGACAAGGCTATGTCCGAAGCGGACACCGGGAGGTGGAGCTCGTCCAGGAGGCAGATCACTTCAGTGGGTGCCGGGTCAGAGACAGGCAAGGGCAAAGGGCAGCGGCTTAAGGCGTCTGCATGCCCCATGTGGATGCCCGGCTTGTGAATAAGTGTATAATTATAGGCTGAGAGAAATTCAGCCCAACGTGACATGCGAGGTGAAATGATTGGAGGTGTGGGGCGATCCCCTGAGAGAATGCCTAATAAAGGCTTGTGGTCTGTGAGGATGGTGAATGGGCGGCCGTACAGGTAATGGTGATAGCGTTTTACTCCCGCAACGGCGGCCAGCGCCTCCTTGTCCAGCTGGCTGTAATTCCGCTCAGGTTTGGACAAGGTGCGGGAGTAGAAGGCTATAGGGGCTTCAGAGCCATCGGGGTAAAGATGACTTAACACTGCGCCAATTCCAAAGGGGGAGGCGTCGCAGGCTAGGAGCAAGGGCAGACGCTCGTCGTACTGGGTTAGGACGGGGGGAGCTGTCAAAGCCCTTTTGACAGCCGCGAGTATATGCGCTTCGCGGCTAGTCCAGACCCATGGAGCTGAAGCGTCTAATAGACGGTGAAGCGGTTCTGCTAGGGATGCCTTGTGAGGGATAAAGGAGGAATAGAAGTTGAGGAGACCTAAAAAGGCCTGCAACTCAACCTTGTTCGTGGGGGTAGGTGCGGAAAGGATCGCGTCGACTTTGGAAGGAGAGGGATGAATTCCCCTCTTGTCAATAAGGAACCCAAGGAATTCCACGGCAGGAACCCCTAGCTTGCATTTAGAAGCTTTCAGGTGCAGGCCTGTGGAGCGGAATTTTAGGAGGACAGCACGGAGGGTCTTTAGTAGAGTGGGGGCGTCCTTAGCTGCAATTAGTACGTCATCAAAATAAGGGGTAACCCCAGGAATTCCATGGAGCAGCCGCTCCATGAGCCCCTGGAAAATTCCTGGAGCTACGCTGACGCCAAACTGGAGGCGGCGGCATTTAAATGCCCCGCGGTGCGTGACTATGGTCTGGGCAAGCGCAGTGGCTTCATCAACAGGAAGCTGTTGATAAGCTTGAGCCAGATCCAATTTGGCGAAGATTTTTCCGCGTCCTAAAGTGTGCAGAACGTGCTGGACAACTGGCACTGGGTGGGGGTGGGCTTGTAAGGCCTTATTCAATGTGGTTTTAAAATCTGCGCAGATCCTTATTGATCCATCTGATTTTAGGGGAACGACTATTGGTGTTTCCCAAGGGGAGTAATCTACAGGTTCTAGGACCCCTTGAGCTATCAATTTGTCCAGCTCCGCGTCCACTTTCGCCTTTAAGGCGAAGGGCAACCGCCTGGCCTTTAGGCGAATAGGCGCGATTTTAGGGTCTAAATTTAGGGAAATAGGTGAACCCTTATAACAACCCAGAGAGGAGGAAAAAACGTCCTGAAATTCGGATAGGAGGGATGAGAAGGTATCAATTCAATTTCAATTTATTTGTGCTTCTAGACCGCCCCCTCTCCCAGAAGGGACTCGGGGCGGTGTACAGTCCATAGAGAATATCACAAAAATACAATAAAAAATTAAATATGTACAGTTTGGAGGAGGTTAAAATGCAATTAAAAGAACTGTACAAAGCTGAATAAATATAATTTTTTAAAATCCCTAAAACAGACACAACAGATTAAAAAACCCTAAAATAACCAGATAATAATACATTTGCCAGGAGGGAGAGTAGCATATTGGGTGGAGTGAATGCCCGCTATGGACAGTCCCAGAGCCCTGAACCAATCAAGCCCCAGTAAAGAGGCTAGGGGGTCACGTACAACTAAAAGAGGCAAGCGGCCAGAAAACGAGCCATAAGTAACATTCAGGGTAGCGCAGCCTAAGAGCTTAATTGGATTGCCCTGATAATCTCGTAAGCGGCAATTTGCAGGGCTAAGTTGCTTAAGGCGGTATTGTGGCAAAAGCGCAGATAGTGTTTGCCATGAGATTATAGAACGGGCTGAGCCGGTGTCCAGTTCCATCGAGCACTGACGTCCCTCGATGAGGATGGAGAGGTGCAGCTTACCACGGCCTCCCGTGGTAGCGGAAGCTGAATCAATGACCCATTCCGGAGAGTACTCTTCTATGTCTCCGAAAGACAGGTAGTTGAGGCGACGGTTTGGTGGTGCCTGGGCTTGAGAGCGGTAGGCAGGGCTTTGCGGCGCAGGCCGGTTGTCATGAACATTGGAGCGGCATATGGATGCCAAGTGGCCCTTTTTTCCACACTTGCGGCAGACTGCTGCACGGAAACGGCAGTTTGAACGTGAATGCCGGCCGCCGCAGCTGAGGCAGGCACGGCCATCCTTGTGGGTCAGTGACTGCATACGGTCGATAGCATAGTCAATCTCTGATTGAATTGATGGAGTAGCTTGTTGATAATTCACCTGAGGTGTTGGCGCTGGCAGGCCTATGGGTAGGGGCTGAGGTAAGCGGTGACAGTCCGGGGTGGACTGATCGGCCATCTCTGAGGCGCGAGCTTCATCAACGGCTATTTTTAAGGTTAAGTCTGACCGAGAAAGAATTTGGCGGTGCAGGTTTACATCTTTGAGCCCATAAATAAATTGTTCTAAGAGGGCTTCATCTAAGTCGGCAAATTCGCAAGGAATAGCTGCTGCACGGAGCACAGCCATGTAGTGGCTGATGGACTGTCCTTCTAGTTGTATACAATGGCGAAAATTTTGTCGCCGAGCAAAGCGAGATGGAGCAGGCTCGTAATGTGTCTTGAGCTTTGCCATCAGGGTGTCCCACGGCACTGTGTGGACGGGAGTTGGAGCCGAGAGAGCGCGAGCGGTCGCGAACATCTCTGGCCCGCAGTAGTTTAGAAATATGCCTCTTTTTCGTTCTAGTGAGAGGCTCGTCAGGTCGTGAGCAAGCAAGAAGCACTCAAATCGCTCGACAAATGCCTCCCAGGTTTCTGCCTCCACACGGAAAGGTGAGAACATTGAAGAAGTCGTCATTTTGGCTAGATGGATGGTTGTGAGTTAGTTTCGCCAACCGTCGTCGCCAGTATTGAGTTCTGAGGTAATAACGGCATGGCAACAGCAACGGTCAACTATTTATTAACTTCAGTATAACAGAACAGAGAACTAGCCGGCTGACAGCTATTTATACCCACAGCTGTCAGACCGGCAACCAATGAGAGCTCTAGGATTGTCCCGCCAAGGAGATTGTTTAGTTAGGCCAATCAGGGGTGAGCTGTAGGATGAGTTACTGAGCGCCACCTGCTGGTGGACGCTCCCAGGACATAACAGAAAAAATGGGAAGAAAGATTGTTTTTAATTGAACTATTCAAAAATTGTTAAGTTACATAAATTGTTTATACTTGTCTGGATCTTACTTTGCAAACTTTCACTTGCTTTACAAATGGTTGTAAGGCAAGGATTGGTTGGAAATTACTTTTCCAACACTATCATAACTGCAAATGGTTGCTAAACAAATCCTGTGCTAACTTATTATTAACATCCTATATATGTTTTCATATGTACATTTGAATCTACATCTGCTTCAACTGCTAAGGCATAGCTGTACAATAATAGAAATGAATTAGGCTGCAAGTCTTATTTTTCTCTAGCAGGATTATTTTTTGTGAGCAATCAAAATAAAAACTAATGTAACTAGTTTGAAATATCATATTCTGCACTTCTGCTCCTTTACCGTTTGTTAGGAAGTATACAAATACTTATGAATCCAGTTGTCTTTTACTATCCAGTCCTTAGTTGGTACAATGTTTTCATTTACTACCTTGTTCCCTACACATTAGCAGTGAAAAAAAAAAAGATTTGTACCCTGATTTGGCACCCTACTATATTATCACAAATTCATTACCATCACAAAACTAGACTTAAGAGGTACTGATGACTGCTACATTTTGAGCCTCTGGTTTAAAGAACATTTGCTTAAGAGAAATCAGTTGTCATGACTTTTAAACCTCTCAGAATAAGGCACCGAACAGAATACTATAAAATGTTTCATCTTGGTGATGCACAACTTCTGTAACTATAAATTTAGTTTTTACACACCCTGAACTTATTTTGGTTTATTTAGAGGAAAGCTTGCTAGCTTATTTATTTTACTGAAGACTAAAATTAAGCCATGTACAATAGAAGATCTACTAACTGAAGTTCAGAGCAATGAAAGCCTTTTAAGGGTGTGTATATGTTGCAAGATTAAATTCTATACATTTTGTATTCACCTTTCCAAGCAAATGAATCTGTGTTTAAGGTAACAGGAGGCAGCTGAGTTACACTGACATAATGGCTGTCTTTTGTTGGGAAAGTTAAATAAGTAAGTGCAGCCAAAGTCCATTTTAAGAAGTGGGTTTCAGTAATTTTAAACATTAATTTTTTGTTTTAAATATATGCAAAGTTAAAGTATCCATTTGGTTTTTTAAAGCCCTAACACTTGAAATCGCACAGAAAGCCTACCCCATTTAACCAGATTTTGGTATCAAAAAAGTGGCTGACAATTTCCATGTCACACTCTTTGTATCACTACCTTTTCTAAATATGTATTGCAATGGTATATGAAAAGTTATTGCATTCTCTTAGAATGACTAAAAAAAGAAATCATTTGCGAAATTATTGCAACAATTGTCCATCTTAGAAAATTGAAAAGTATCTATCATCTATCTATCTATCTATCTATCTATCTATCTATCTATCTATCTATCTATCTATATCTATCTATTATCTATCTATCATCTATCTATCTATCTATCTATCATCTATCTATCTATCTATCTATCTATCTATCTATCTATCTATCTATCTATCTATCTATCTATCATCTATCTACCCATCCACCTACCTACCTAAACTCTGAAGGAAAAAACTGACTTCCATTAAAGAGCAATTATATATTATAAGCAACCCTTTTTCAACTTTAAATGAATAGATTCCTCATCTTGCTTTCTCACTTGTATGAAGTTTCATGTAAAAACATTTAAAACTGGTTTTAAAAGTACACTAGCATTATAGTTCAGCAATGGCACATATTTCACAAAATATTTTTAACTTTTTTAGAGGAAGCAATAAATAAAGACTTTTCTCTCTTTTACAATAAGCGAGATTTACATCTGCTAGCATTTCTTGCAACTTTTCTGTATATGTAAGTGCTTTCAAAAAGAAAAAAAAATCCCATCATATATTTTTAAGAGCTACCTACAAATTAATTTTGGTGTACAGTAATTTATTGTCATTCAAACAAAAAATAAATAACTTGTAATAGGCAAACAACAAAGAAAATTTTAAAACATTTGCAAAAGAATGTATATATCAATTTACTAAAATAGAGATAATTTAATTTTTTAAATTTTAAGTATTTAATGTTATACAAGTCTGCTTTCAAATACATAAAGTAAAAATATTTTAATTCCATTTTAAAACCAACATACACAGATCGTTACTTTTAAATTATATTTAGTCCAGGGGTGGGTTCTGGGAGGCTTTACTGCCAGTTTACTCGTGTACGCGCTTCGCGCGCCCACACACTTCAATTAAAATAGTTC